>NC_133124.1:182194822-182477322 GCF_048418815.1 Hemitrygon akajei | reverse complement strand
AGTGGGATGTGTGATGTTCCCAGATGGGCAGTGGGTATGTGTGATGTTCCCAGATGGGCAGTGGGTATGTGTGATGTTCCCAGGTGGGCAGAAGGATGAGCGATGTTCCCAGATACCCAGTGGGTATGTGTGATGTTCCCAGATGGGCAGAAGGATGAGCGATGTTCCCAGATACCCAGTGGGTATGTGTGATGTTCCCAGACAGCCAGTGGGTATGAGCGATGTTCCCAGACACCCAGTGGGTATGTGTGATGTTCCCAGACACCCAGTGGGTATGAGCGATGTTCCCAGACACCCAGTGGGTATGAGCGATGTTTCCAGACAGCCGGTGGGTATGAGCGATTTTCCCAGATGGGCAGAAGGATGAGCGATGTTCCCAGACAGCCGGTGGGTAGATCCGATTTTCCCAGACGGCCAGTGAGTTCGTGCGATGCGCCCAGTCAGGCAGTGGGTATGTGCGATGTACCCAGATGACCAGTGGGTATGTGCGATGTTCCCAGATGACCAGTGGGATGTGTGATGTTCCCAGACGGGCTGTGGGTATGTGCGATGTGCCCAGATGAGCAGTGGGTATGTACAGTGATCCCAGAGGGGCAGTTTGTATGTGTGGTGCTCCCAATGGGTGCTTGTGGTGTGGGAGCAGCTCTCCAACCGAGTACTGCCCCACCTCAGTGGGAACGGGGCAGGTGGTGGTGATGGAGTGATGTGGGAGTGTTGCCCGTAACAAATTGTATGCCACCAAACAACAAAATTCATGGCAAACTGTATTTCTGATTCTGATATTGATTCTGAGATTATCCATCTGGAACATTCTCTCTCCTCTCAGATGCTGACTGAACTTTTCAGTAATTTAGCTTCTTCGATATTTACTTTAACTTTAAAACATTAACTATGTTAGTCTTCTCACAAATGCCAATGGAGTATACCCCTCCCTGTTCTAACCTCGTAAATGGCTCTAGGCATGGATAAATTATGCTAGTGTGTGAGTAAATTCACCAGAGAATGGGATTAATAGAATGAGAACAGCTGGGCTGCGAATCAGAATCAGGCTTATTATCACAAAAGTCATGAAATTTGATGTTTTGCGGCAACGGTACAGTGCAAAGTCAGAATGTAACAATGAACTACAAAACTACGAATGTGCAGAAATAAAGGAACAACGAGGTATTGTTCATGGGTTCGTGGATTGCTCAGAGGTCTGAAGAAGCTGTTCCTGAACCATTGAGTGTGGTCTTCAGGCTCCTGGAGAGGGCATGTCTGAGATGGTTAAGCTGTAGAAAGTCTCAGACTGCTTGAAGATGTCCTGGAGGATTGGGCCCATGTTGGAGACTGATATTCTGGTAATGTCAAAGACAAAGTTAATATTGAGTTCATTGTCAGACATATAAGCGCATTTCTGTATCTTACTTGCAGCAGGAGTGTGTGTGTGTGTGTGTGTGTGTGTGTGTGTGTGTGTGTGTGTGTGTGTGTGTGTGTGTGTGTGTGTGTGTGTGTGTGTGTGTGTGTGTGTGTCCCCTTATCCTGCATATGTATAAGACCATAAGATATAGGAGCAGAATTAGGCCATTTGACCCATCGAGTCTGCTGTGCCATTTCATTATGTATGATCCATTTTTCCTCTCAACCCCAATCTCCTGCCTCCCCCCCACCCCTAACCCCATATCTCTTCATGCCCAGACCAATCAACAATCTATCAACCTCTGTCTTAAATATACATGAAGACTTGGCCTCCACAGCTGCCCGTGGCAACAAATTCCACAGATCCACCACTCTCTGGCTGAAGAAATTTGTCCTCGTCTCCGTTCTAAAAGGACTCCCCTCTATTTGATGCTGTGTCATTTGATCTTAGACATTCCCATCATAGTAAACATCCTCTTCACATCCACTCAAGACCTTGCACCATACAGTTGGTTTCAATTAGGTCACCACTTGTTCTTCTGAATTCCACTGAATACAGGCCCAGAGCTATCACTCTTCATATGACACACCATTCAATCCAGGAATTGTGGCCACACATTTTAACTCCACGTCCCATTCCCATTCTGATATGTCTATCCATGGCCTCCTCTGCTGTCAAGATGAAGCCACACTCAGGTTGGAGGAACAACACCTTATATACCGGCTGGGTAGCCTCCAACCTGATGGCATGAACATTGACTTCTCTAAGTTCCATTAATGCCCCTCCTCCCCTTTGTACCCCATCCCTGATATATTTAGTTCCCCACCCCTTTTTCTTTCTTTCTCTCTCTGTCCATCACTCTGCCTGTTCTCTATCTCCCTCTGGTGCTCCCCTCCCCCTTTCTTTCTCCCTAGGCCCCCTGTCCCATCATCCTTTCCCTTCTCCAGCTCTGTATCCCTTTTGCCAATCACCTGTCTGGCTCTCAGCTTCACCCCACCCCCTCCAGTCTTCTTCTATCATTTCGCATTTTCTCCTCCCCTTCCTACTTTCAAATTTCTTACAATCTTTCCTTTCAGTTAGTCCTAACGAAGGGTCTCAGCCCGAAACATCGACTGTGCTTCTTCCTATAGATGCTGCCTGGTCTGCTGTGTTCCACCAGCATTTTGTGTGTGTTGCTTGAATTTCCAGCATCTGCAGATTTCCTCGTATTGTTTTCATGCACCTCCTTTGAACCCTCTCCAGTTTCAGCACATCCTTTCTAAGATAAGGAACCCAAAATTGTGCATAGTACTCCAAGTGAGGCCTCATCAGTGCTTTTTAAAGTCTCAATATTACATCCTTGCTTTTATATTCCAGTCCTCTTGAAATGAATGCTAATGTCGCTTTTTCCTTCCTCACTACACACTCAGCCTGCAAATTAATCTTTGGTGAATCCTACAAAAAGACTCCCAAATTTCTTTCTGCTTCAGACCTTTGTATTTTCTCTCCATTTTGAAAATAGTCAACCCTTTCATTTCTTCTACCATACACTTCCCAACACTATATTCCATCTGCCACTTCTTTGCCCATTCTCCTGATCTGTTTAAGGCCTTCTGTAGCTTCCCTACTTCTTCAAAACTACCTATCATTGTATCATCTGCAAACTTCACAAAAAAGCAATCAATCCCGTCATCTAAGTCATTGACATATAACGTTTAAAGAATTGGTCCCAACACAGGCCCCTGTGGAGCACTACTAGTCATTGTCAGTTATCAAGAAAAGGCTCCCTTTGTGCCAAGTCTTTGCTTCCTGCCAATCAGACACTGCTTTATCCATGCTAGAATCTTTAATACCACAGGCTCAAAACTTGTTAAGCAGCCTCTTCTGTGGCAGTTTCAAAGGCCTTCTGAAAATCCAAGTAAACAACATCAACAGATTCTCCTTTGTCTATCCTGCCTATTATTTCTTCAAAGAATTCCAACAGATTGTTCAGGCAAGATTTTCCCTTCAGGAAACCATGCTGACTATGGCCTACTTTATCATGTGCCTCCAAGTACCCTGAGACCTCATCCTTAATAATCGACTCCAACATCTTCCCAACCACTGAGGTCAGACTAACTGGCCTGTAGTTTCCTTTCTTCTGCCTCTCTCCCTTCTTGAGGAATGAAGTGACCTCTGCAATTTTCCAGTCTTCTAGAACCATTCCAGAATCCAGTGGTTCTTGAAAGATCATTATTAATGCCTCCACAATCTCTTCAGCCACGTCGTTCAGAACCCTGGGGTGTATGGCATCTGGTCCAAGTGACTTATCTACCTTCAGACCTTTCAGTTTCCCAAAAACCTTCTCCCTAGTAATAGTAACTTCACACACTTCATGACTCCTGACACCTAGAACGACCACCATACTGCTAGTGTCTTGAACTGTAAAGACTAATGCAAAATACTTATTCAGTACATCTGCCATTTCGTTGTCCCCCATTGCTACCTCTCCAGCATCGTTTTCCTGGAGTCCAATATTCACTCTTGCTTCGCTTAGTACTTTATGCATCTGAAGAAACTACGAGTATTCTCTTTAATATTATTGGCTAGCTTACTTTTGTATTCCATCTTTACTTTCTTAATGTCTTTTTAGTTGCCTTCTGCTGGTATTTAAAACAGACAGACAGACATACTTTATTGATCCCGAGGGAAATTGGGTTTCATTACAGCTGCACCGACCAAGAATAGTGAAGAAATATAGCAATAAAAAATACCATAAATAATTAAACAATAATAAGTAAATTATGCCCAGTGGAAATAAGTCCAGGACCAGCCTATTGGCTCAGGGTGTCTGACACTCCGAGGGAGGAGTTGTAAAGTTTGATGGCCACAGACAGGAATGACTTCCTATGATGCTCAGTGTTACATCTCAATGGAATGAGTCTCTGGCTGAATGTACTTCTTTGCCTAACCAGTACATTATGGAGTGGATGGGAGTCATTGTCCAAGATGGCATGCAACTTGGACAGCATCCTCTCTTCAGACACCACCATCAGAGAGTCCAGTTCCACCCCCACAACATCACTGGCCTTACGAATAAGTTTGTTGATTCTGTTGGTGTCTGCTACCCCCAGCCTGCTGCCCCAGCACACAACAGCAAACATGATAGTACTGGCCACCACAGACTCGTAGAACATCCTCAGCATTGTCTGACAGATATTAAAGGACCTCAGTCTCCTCAGGAAATAGAGACTGCTCTAACCCTTTTTGTAGACTGCCTCAGTGTTCTTTGACCAGTCCAGTTTATTGTCCATTTGTATCCCCAGGTATCTGTAATCCTCCACCATGTCCACACTGACCCTTTGGATGGAAACAGGGGTCACCAGTGCCTTAGCCCTCCTCAGGTCCACCATCAGCTCCTTAGTCTTTTTCACATTAAGCTGCAGATGATTCTGCTCACACCATGTGACAAAGTTTCCCACCGTAGCCCTGTACTCCATCTCATCTCCCTTGCTGATGCATCCAGAGTCATCAGAAAACTTCTGAAGATGGCAAAACTCTGTGTAGTAGTTGAAGTCCGAGGTGTAGATGGTGAAGAGAAAGGGAGACAGGACAGTCCCCTATGGAGCCCCAGTGCTGCTGACCACTCTGTCTGACACACAGTGTTGCAAGCACATGTACTGTGGTCTGCCAGTCAGGTAATCAACAATCCATGATACCAGGGAAGCATCCACCTGCATCACTGTCAGCAGAGCAGGGTGGATGGTGTTGAACGCACTGGAGAAGTCAAAAAACATGACCCTCACAGTGCTCGCTGGCTTGTCCAGGTGGGCGTAGACACGGTTCAACAGGTAGACAATGGCATCCTCAACTCCTATCTATCTATCTAGTTGGGGCTGATAGGCGAACTGGAGGGGGTCTAAGTGTGGCCTAACAATAGGCCGGAGCTGCTCTAGACCAAGTCTCTCCAGGGTCTTCATGATGTGGGAGCTTTCCAGTCCTCTAACTCCCCACTATTTTTCGCTCTATTGTATGCCCTCAATTTGGCTTTTATGTTGCTTTGACTTCCTTTGTTAGCCATAGTGGCCTCATTTTGCCTTTAGACTACTTCTTCCTCTTTGGGATGTAAATATCCTGGGCTTTCCAAATTGCTTCCAGAAATTCCAGCCATTTCTGCTCTGCCATCATCCCTGCCAGTGTTCTTTCCAATTCTGGCCAACTCCTCTCTCATGCCTCTGTAATTCTCTTTACCTCACTGTAATTCTGATACACCTGACTTTAGCATCTCCCTCTAAAATTTCAGGGTGAATTCGACCATATCCTAATCACTATCTCCTAAGGGTTCCTTTACCTTAAGCTCTCTAATCAATTCTGCTTCATTGCGCAATACCCAATCCAGAATAGCCGATACCCTAGTGGGCTCAATCATGAGCTGCTCTAAAAAGCCATCTTGTAGGCAATCTAGAAATTCCCCATCTCAGGATACTGTACCAACCTCATTTTCCCAGTCGCCCTGCATATTGAAATCCCCATGGCTATTGTAACATGGCCGTTTTGGCATGCATTTTCTATCCCTGTTGTAATTTGTAGACTGCATCCTTGTTACTGTTTGGGGTTCTGTATATAACTCCCATCAGGGTCTTTTTACCCTTGCAGTTTCTTTAGAGTGAGTAGAGAGCAGGCCTCTGTTAGTCTCAATAGGCCATGGATTTGCGCCTTGGAAAGTTTCCAGGGTGCAAGCCTGGGCAAGGTTTTTTTTAATGGAAGACCGGCAGTTGCCCAAGCTACAAGTCTCCCCTCTCCACACCACTGATTTTGTCCAAGGAAAGGGCATTAGGACCCATACAGCTTGGCACTGGTGTCATCGCAGAGCAATGTGCCTTGCTCAAGGACACACACGCAGCCTCAGCCAAGGCTCGAACTAGCGACCTTCAGATCACGATGACCACAATCCAACACTATCCTTTACTCTATCCATGATTCAACACCTTCTGAACATACATCACCTCTTCCTAACGATTCAGTTTCTTTTTTAACTAACAGAGCCAAGCCAAGCCTCTAACTTCCTGCCAATCCTTTCAATACAATGTGTATCCTTGGGCATTCGATTCCAAGCTATAATCTTCTTTCAGCCATGATTCCGTGATGTCTATAACATCATTCTTGCCAATCTGTAACTGTGCTACAAGCTCATCAACCTTATTCCGTATACTGCTCGCATTCAAATATTAGTCCTTTAGTCCTGTATTCACCTTTTTTGATTTTGTCCACATTTATGTTGCAATTCATCCTGTTGACTGCAATTTTGCCCTATCATCAGCCCCTCCATGTGAGTCTCAATACGCATTGCCTCTGTTTGTAAACCAACTACCTCATCATGCACACTATCACCCCAGTTCCCATCCCTCTGCCAAATTAGTTTAAACCCACCTGAACAACTCTAGCCAACCTGCCCCCAAGGAGCTCAAGAGTTCAGCTGTAACCTGTCCCTTTTATATAGGTTATACCTCCATAAACCTGTCCACTGCACCAGTTCCTCAGCCGCACATTCACCTGCCAAGTCATCCCATTCTTACTTCCACTGGCATGTGGCACATCTAGAGCTTACTACCCCGGAGGTCCTGGTCCTGTTTCTCAGCTTTCTCCCTAACTCCCTGAAATCCATCCTCACAGTATCTACCTATGTCATTGGTACCAATATCCACCAAGACTTCTGGCTGTTCATCCACACCCCTGAGAATGTCATGGACACAATCCGAGACATCCCTGATTCTGGCACCAGGGAGGCAGCATACCATCCGGGTGTCTCTGTCAGGCCCATAGAACTTCATCCCTGTTCCTCTGACTAAAGAATCTCCTACCAACACTGCCGTCCTCCTCACCTCTCTACTCTTCAAAGCCACACCGCCAGACTCAGTGCCAGAGACCCAGTCACTGTGGCTCCCCTCAATAAAATCAGAAGTTATATACTTATTATTGAGGGGAACGGCCACAGGTGTACTCTGCACTGGCTGTTCATTTCCACTTCTTCTCCAGGTAGTCACCCAGTTACCCGTCTCCTGCAACCTATGGGTGGCTACCTCCCTGTAGCTGCTATCTATCACCACCTCATTCTCCCTTATGAGTTGAAGGTCGTTGAGCTGTAGCTCCAGTTCCTTAATACATCTCTCAGGATCTGCGGTTTGGTGCACCTGGTGGCAGATGTGGTTATCTGGGAGATGGGTGGTGTCCCAGACTTCTCACATCCCACACACATAACAACATACTCCCCCTGGAGCCATTCTCACTATACTCTGCACTAATAGATGATGGGTGAACAAACAAGAGCAGAGAGAGTAACTAGAAAGTATGTGGGTTGGTGTGGGTATGTTCATGTATGTGTGAATACGTATGTGTCTTGGGGTGGGTGTGTGTGTGTGTGTGTGCAAGCAATTTGGCACAGAGTTACATGATCAAATTTATCCTTGCTCTGAATCGTAGGGGCTGAGGTGAAAATTCCACCACCCACTACCCGAGCTGAGTTTGGGACTACAGCCATCCTGCCTTGTCACCTTGAGTCTGAGGGTAGCATCTTCTGGGAAAAGAGGGCCTACAACAGTTCCAAATGGGACCTTGTCTCAGAAGGCAAGCAGCTCACCTTGAAGAATGTGGGTTTGAGAGACCTTGGCATTTACCGCTGTCGCAATTCAAACAATGACACCTCTTGTGAGATCGGGCTGCGAGTCTACAGTAAGTGTCTCAGTCTGAGACTAGGCTAATCGATGAAATGCTTTGTTATTGTCACACTTCCTGCTATACAGCGTATGATTTTGTTTGTATGCCATCTAAAAGATCATTCCATTCATCAGTCCGTTGAGGCAGTACGGAATGCTAAATATGATGTTACAGTTACGAGAAAGGTAGACATTACGGTGCAGGGGCCGCGGCAGGATTGGGAGGTCAAGGGTCTATCTTACCATACTTGGGAACCGGTCAAGTTACAGTTACGAGAAAGGTAGACATTACGGTGCAGGGGCCGCGGCAGGATTGGGAGGTCAAGGGTCTACCTTACCATACTTGGGAACCGGTCAAGTCTTAGAATAGAAACTGTCCTTGAGCCTGGTGCTACGAGCTTTCAGGTTCTTTTGTTACCAGTGTGGGTGGGGAGGGGGAGAAGGGAGAATGCCTGGGGTGGGCAAAGTCTTTAATTATGTTGCTTGTTTCTCGAGGCAGAGTCCATGGAATCTGCTTTCAGTGATGTGTTGAGCTATGTCCACAACCTCTGCAGCTTCCATAGCAGTTACCGTGACAAGCCATGATGTCTCCATGTCATAGGATGCCTTCGATGGTGCTCTGTCAATATTGCTGAGGGTTAACGGGACATGCCAAATTTCATTAGCCTCCTAAGGAAGCTGAGGTTCTGTTGCACTTTCTTAACCACAATATCTATATGGTTGGGCCAGGATGAGCTATTTATGATTTTTACCCCTGGGAACCTGAAGCTCTCAACCATCTCCAACTCGGCAGCTTTGACACAGACAGGGGCATGTGCACCACCCCTCTTCCTGAAGTCAATAAAAAGCTTTTGTTCTGCTGACACTGAGGGAAAGGTTACTGTCTTGAGACCATGTCACTAAGCTTTCAATCTCCTTGCCAATAACTCCCCAGCCAACTACCCATTGGTATCAAGTTTGAGCCTTTCACTCTTCAGGTATCTCCTTGTTCCTCACCCCAATTTGTGCTATGTCACAAAGATCCAACCTGTATCCTTCCTCCTGCCCCATTTCCCAAAATTGGCTCTTCATGGACATGAGAACCTCTCCTTTCCAGGGTTTTGTGTTTGAATTTCATCAGATCTGGGGTGGGTGGGTGGGTGTGCGTGTTTTGCTCACTCTCCCTGTGACCATATGCATCTCACTGATGCACCAGTGTCCTTTCACATCTGATGAAATTCCCCAACAAAGTTTGCTGGATTTATCATCTGACATTAATTCTCTGGAGAGCGTGCAGAGGAGTTCTCCCAGGCTTAGAAACGATTCCAAGAAGAGCAAAATGAGGTTATCACACCATCTGTGATGAAGTGTTTTGAGAAGTTGGTCATGGCTAGAATTAACTCCTGCCTGAGGACCGACCTAGACCTACTGTGTCATTGGGCTTTGGAGCATTTAGACAACAGAAAACCATAAATAAGGCTACTGTTTATTGATTCCGCTTCAAAACCATCATTCCCTCGGGACTGATCTATAACCTTCAAAACCTGGGCATCTGTAACTCCCTCTGCAACTGAATACTCAACATCTTCATCAGGAGACCACAGTCAGTACAGATGAGTAATAACAACTCCTTCTTGCAGATGATCAATGCCGGCACACCTCAAGGATGCGTACTTAGCTCACTAATCTACTCTCTCTACACTCCTGACTGTGTATCTGGTCATAACTCAAACACCATTTATATCTGCTAATGATACAACTGTTGTTGGCAGAATCTCAGATGGTGATGAGAGGTGTGCAGGAGTGAGACAGATCATTTGGTTGAGTGATGTCGTAGCAAAAACAAAACTTGCTCACGTCATCAGCAAGACCAAAGGACTGATTGTGGACTTCAGGAAGGGGAAGTTAGGGGAAAACACACCAGCCCTTATTGAGGGGGTCAGCAGTGGAAGGGTGAGCAGCTGCAGGTTCCTGGGTGTCAACGTCGATCCTGGGCCCGACTCAATGATGCAATCACAAGGAAGCACGGCCTCTACTTCATCAGGAGTCTGAGTAGATATGGCACGTCACCAAAGGCTGCAGCAAATTTCTACAGATGTAGAGTGGAGAGCATTCTTCATGCTTGCATCACTAGTATGGAGGCTCCAGTGCACAGAACCACATAAAATTACTCTACAAAGATCAATATATAGTGTAAAAAGAATAAGGATAGTGAGGTAGTGTTCACGGGTGCATGGGCTGTTCAAAAATCTGATGAAGTTGTTCATGAATCATTGAGTGTGGATCTTCAGACTCCCGTGCCTCCTCCCCAGGGGTAGTAATGAGAAGGTATGTCCCGAATGGTGAGGATCCTTAATATCGGAAGCCAACTTCTTGAGGCACGGTCTCCTGAAGATGCCATTATCAGTGGAGAGGGCTGTGCCCATGATAGAGCTGGTTGAGTCCACGACCCTCTGCACCCTCTTGTGACCCTGTGCACAGGGGCTTTCATATTGGGTGTGTATGCGTTTGTGATCTGACTCTGATTGACTTCCCCTGCTCTACTCTCTCTGCCCCAGGGATTCCTTACTCAAGACTCTTCAACCTCAAGGATTCAGAGAAGAATGTCATCCTGATGGTGGAGGGGATTCTTCTGCTGAGTTTTGTTATCATTCCTGGGACAATCCTTCTACGAAAGGTGAATGTGGTTTCGGTGGGGGAGGGGAGTGTGGAACGGTGATGGTCAGGAGAGGAGATGGTTGGCGATGACCCAATCTCCTGTTGCTGCTGCCTCTCCACTGTTGCCTGGTGATTGGCACTTGGAGGATGAGACATAGAGGGAAACTCCCTCCACACCGTCCCATCACACACTCCCGGGGTCAGACACAGAATGAATCTCCCTCCACATCGTCCCATCACACACTCCCGGGGTCAGACACAGAGGGAAGCTCCCTCCACACCATCCCATCACACACTCCCGGGGTCAGACACAGAGTGAGGCTCCCTCCACACCGTCCCATCACACACTCCCAATGTCATACACAGAGTGAAGCTCCCTCCACACCGTCCCATCACACACTCCCGGGGTCAGACACAGAGTGAAGTTCCCTCCACACCATCCCATCACACACTCCCGGGGTCAGACACAGAGTGAAACTCCCTCCACACCATCCGATCACACACTCCCGGGGTCAGACACAGAATGAATCTCCCTCCACATCGTCCCATCACACACTCCCGGGGTCAGACACAGAGTGAGGCTCCCTCCACACCGTCCCATCACACACTCCCAATGTCATACACAGAGTGAAGCTCCCTCCACACCGTCCCATCACACACTCCCGGGGTCAGACACAGAGTGAAGTTCCCTCCACACCGTCCCATCACACACTCCCGGGGTCAGACACAGAGTGAAACTCCCTCCACACCATCCGATCACACACTCCCGGGGTCAGACACAGAGTGAAGCTCCCTCCACACCATCCCATCACACACTCCCGGGGTCAGACACAGAGTGAGCTCCCTCCACACCGTCCCATCACACACTCCCGGGGTCAGACACAGAGTGAAGCTCCCTCCACACCATCCCATCACACACTCCCGGGGTCAGACACAGAGTGAGCTCCCTCCACACCGTCCCATCACACACTCCCGGGGTCAGACACAGAGTGAAGCTCCCTCCACACCGTCCCATCACACACTCCCGGGGTCAGACACAGAGTGAAGCTCCCTCCACACCATCCCATCACACACTCCCGGGGTCAGACACAGAGTGAGCTCCCTCCACACCGTCCCATCACACACTCCCGGGGTCAGACACAGAGTGAGCTCCCTCCACACCGTCCCATCACACACTCCCGGGGTCAGACACAGAGTGAGCTCCCTCCACACCATCCCATCACACACTCCCGGGGTTAGACACAGAGTGAAGCTCCCTCCACACCGTCCCATCACACACTCCTGGGGTCAGACACAGAGTGAGCTCCCTCCACACCGTCCCATCACACACTCCCGGGGTCAGACACAGAGTGAAGATCCCTCCACACCGTCCCATCACACACTCCCAATGTCATACACAGAGTGAAGCTCCCTCCACACCGTCCCATCACACACTCCCGGGGTCAGACACAGAGTGAAGTTCCCTTCACACCGTCCCATCACACACTCCCGGGGTCAGACACAGAGTGAAACTCCCTCCACACCATCCGATCACACACTCCCGGGGTCAGACACAGAGTGAAGCTCCCTCCACACCGTCCCATCACACACTCCCGGGGTCAGACACAGAGTGAAGCTCCCTCCACACCATCCCATCACACACTCCCGGGGTCAGACACAGAGTGAGCTCCCTCCACACCGTCCCATCACACACTCCCGGGGTCAGACACAGAGTGAGCTCCCTCCACACCGTCCCATCACACACTCCCGGGGTCAGACACAGAGTGAAGCTCCCTCCACACCGTCCCATCACACACTCCCGGGGTCAGACACAGAGTGAAGCTCCCTCCACACCATCCCATCACACACTCCCGGGGTCAGACACAGAGTGAGCTCCCTCCACACCGTCCCATCACACACTCCCGGGGTCAGACACAGAGTGAAACTCCCTCCACACCGCTGAGGCTGAGCACCCCACACCGGTGTGTGAGCACAGGTAGATCTGCCCTGGGACGAATGGTCCCCGAGGGGAGGAGTCCCCTGCGTCTCCGGTATTCATGCAGAGAAGATAAAGGTCATCTCCTCACTGAGATCAGTGTCAGGTGTATTCTGCTATCAGCAACGTCCCTGCCTCTGTCCTTCAGCCCACGCACCTCACTGACTTCCACGCTCCCCATGATGTCCATCTCTGAACCAACTTCTTTGGCAAGGATTCTCCACCCACTCTATCAATGATCCCGTCACCCATCTTCAACCATCCTCCTCTTCTTGGACCTTCTCATTCTTTCTCTTTTGTTCACCTGCCCATCACCTCCTTTCCCATTCCTCCACGGTCCACAGTCCTCTGTTATTATATTCCTTCTTCTTCAGCACTTTACCTCTTCTACCTATCTCAGCTTCTTACTTCATCCTCTCCCCCACTCACCCTCCTTCCCCCTCACCTAGTCGCACCTATCATATGTCAGCGTGTACTCCATCGCCATCCACCATCTTATTCTGAATTCTGCCCCTTCCTTTCCAGTCCTGATTATGGGTCTCATTCGGGATCATTCCCCTTCACAGATGCAGCCGGACGTACTGAGTTCCTCCAGCATTTTGTGTGTGTTGTTCAAGATTTCTAGCTTTTGCCTCTCAGTTATGCAATACTGAATGCAGTGTTCCTGTTGAGGGAAGGCAAGACTGTGTGATTGGACAGTGCAGAGCGAGCTTCACTTTGTCTGACCCTGGCAGTGTGAGATAGGATGCTGTAGAGGGAGCTTTATTCTGTGTCTGATCCTGGGAGTGCATAATGGAATGGTATAGAGGGAGTTCCACTCTGTCTGACCTCGGGAGTGTGTAATGGGACAGTGTGGAGGGAGTTTCACTCTGTCTGACCTCGGGAGTGTGTGATGGGATGGTGTGGAGGGAGTTTCACTCTGTCTGACCTCGGGAGTACGTGATGGGACGGTGTAGAGGGAGCTGCTCTTTGTTTCTCACTTCAGGAACTTGTGATTGGACGGTGTAAGTGGGCTTCACTGTATGTCTGATCCCAGGGTCATTTTATCTTACTCGAGCTCTGTGCTTTTTTGGTATAACACCTGCTGTTCATTGCATTGATTACCGCACAGTCACTGGAATTATCTTTCGACTGTCCAGCTTGATCAATCGTCAGAAAAAAATCGAAAGAGATGATTTGATCTGCAATATCTGTGAATATCTTTCCCTGCAGAAGTCTCAGAGGAGTCTAAAGGAGAGAATTCAGCGCTATAAGGAGGAAAACGAGAACTTGTATCAGGTACAAATCTCTCCCCACCTGCATCATCCCCTCTTGTTAGTCTTTCTCCCATCCTAAAGGCAAAAGAGAGACAAAAGCTGGGAATTCTGAGCAACATAACAAAATGCTGGAGGAACTCAGCAGGTCAGGCAGCCTCTATGGAGGGGAATAAACCGTTGACAATTTGGGCCAAGAACTCTTCAGTCCTGATGAAGAGTCTTAGCCCAAAACATCAACTTGCTTATTGCCCTCTAGAGATGCTGCCTGACCTGCTGAGTTCCTCCAGCATTTCGTGTTTGTTGTCCCATGCTATCTCCCCTGTGCTGAGGCCATGGTGTTGAAGTGTAGATCAGACATTAATCCCAAATCCTCTCTCCTGCCCTTTTCCAAGTGTGCTTTTTCAGTGATTACAGAATCACAGTAATATATTACTTCAGTGCTTCACAATAAACACTACTTACATTTTCAAATTATAATACAATCATCATGATCCAAAATGCATTTGAGCACCTGAGGGGCCCTCCATTCCCGGAAATACCCCATTGTATCCATGTCCTTCTTCGGGGGACACGTAGGCATGGGCGTAAAGTGGAACCGTCGACGGACCTGCAGTCTCAGCCCATGAATGGCCATCCCAGGAGCTAACAGCCAAGAGATCCTCCCCTCCCTCTGAGCAACTTACCACCTCTCCCTGCCCACACTGGGTGAGCCAACATCTGAAGCATGGGGATAAGGTGCAGCCAAATCTCAAGGTGCAGCCTCTGAGAGGATACTCAAATAGAGGCTGCAACCTCTCACACTCCATACGTAGGTGACATGCTGTCTCCTCCTGGCCGCAGAAATGGCAGGTGGCTGGAGAGTCCCTAAAGCGACTTACTATTTTTTTAGGCATCCGTTAGTCTCGTGAGACCATGAATTTGCGCCTTGGAAGGTTTCCAGGGCGCAGGCCTGGGCAGGGTTGTATGGGAGACCGGCAGTTGCCCAAGCTGCAAGTCTCCCCTCTCCACACCACCGATGTTGTCCAAGGGAAGGGCACTAGGACCCAAGCAGCTTGGCACCAGTGACCTTCAAATCACTAGACCGATGCCTTATCCACTAGGCCACACGCCAACTCTAATCAACTTACTAATGGTTTCCTGTTGTTGCATGGACCAAGGTACAGTAAAAAACCTGTTCATACTGATCAGAATCATTACAAGGTGTATTGGGGCAGAACAAGGTAAAACAATAAGAGAATGCAGAGAACGGTGTAACAGAGTAAGGGAAGTGGAGGGAAAATGATGAAGTGCAAGATCATAGTGAGGTAGATTGTGAGGTCAAAAGTCCATCTCATCATACAAGGGAATTGCTCAGTAGTCATAAAACATTGGGGTAGAAGCTGTCCTTGTACCTGGCGGTACATACGTTCAGGCTTTTGTATCTTCTGCCTAGAGATCTTTATTATGTTTCACTCTTTACTGATTCGACAAAACAGTAAACTTCATGATGTCTGTCAGTGGTGATAGACCTGATTCTAGTGGGAGGGGGGAGAAGAGAGAATGTTCAGGATGGATGGGGTCTTTGATTATGTTGGTTGCCTTACTGAGGCAGAGTCTGTGGTTTCTGTGGTGTGCTGAGCTGTGTCCACAACTCTCTGCAGGTTCTTATGGTCACATGCGGAGCAGTTGGCCACCAAGTAGTGGTGCATCTGGACTGGGTGCTCTTCATAGTGCATTAATGGAAATTGGTGAGGGTCTATGGGGACATGCCAAATATCTTTAGTCTTCTGAGGAAGTAGAGGCGCTGGAGAGCTTTCTCGACCATGGCGTCAACATGAACGGACCAGGGCAGGCTTTTGGTGATGTTCACACCTACAACTTGAACTCGACCTCAGCATTGTTGATGTAGATAGGAGCATGTACACCCCTCCTCGCCTTCCTGAAGTCAATTGTGTTACATGCTACTGCCCAATGCAACACTTTCTGCCCAGGTCCCCACTATAAAGGAGGGGACTCCTTTATAAAGGAAAATCCCTCACCACCAGATGACATCTGGGCAGCAGACGAGGGCGAGGTACTCTGCAGCCCCAAACCATTTTGGACCTCAATGGATTGGTGTCGAGAGCGGGAGGGTTCTCCAGAATCTTTGGGCAGCTTCACTCCTCGGCTGTGCAGAGCCATAGTCACAGGGCGTAAAATCAGGCCATCTGTGATAATCCCATCTCCTAGCACTTGGTCTGCAGCCCAGGCAATTCAAGTCTTTTCAATTTCAAGGCCATTTGCTCCATCATATTCCATGCTAACACCCCACAAAGCATTCCAATTCTTCCTCCTCCTGAATTCTGCCTCCGCAGGCTTCAGGCTCAAACCCTCCCCTACCCATACCCTGAAAAGCACCCCACCACCCTCCCACCAGCTTTTTAATTGCTTATTAACACATCAGCTGTCCCTCTCTTTGGCTGTGGGATGTGAGAAGGGCAACCTTAATTGTGGCCTAAAAAACGGGCACTGTGAGTTCTACTCTAGCGTGTGGGTGAGAGGTAGAATCAATCAATCTCAATCTCTCTCCCCTCTCTCCCTCTCCTCTGTCCCCCTCTCTCCCTCTTTCTCTCTCCCCTCTGCCTCCCCCTCCCTCCTCTGCCCTCTCACTTCTCCCGCTCCTCTCTCTCTTTCTTGCATCTCTCTCTCCTCTCTCTCTTTCGCTCACACTTTCTCTCTTATCTCCTCTCTCTTTCTCACACATTTCTCCCTGTATATCTCTCTCCCCCTCTCTTCTCCCCTTCTTTTTCCTCTCCAACTCCACTACTCTCTCACATTCTCTCTCTCTCCTCCTCCTCCCAATACAGGGCCTGAATCAGGAAGACCAGGCAACGTACGAGGACATCACCCGAGGGCAGCAGAGCATGTACCAGGATGTGGCCAACTGCCGCCGCAGTGTTGTCGATCTGGAGAAGCCCTGAGGCTCGACGAGGAGAGGCGCTCGCTTGCAGTAGGCAACCCCCCCACCCCCACCACTTGCTAACTGCCCATCATTATTGAGAAGTGGGCAGGGGCACTGGGCCCATTCACTCCCCACTGACCCTCATTCACCCACGGGGGTGGGGGGGCATGTAGTCTGTCTGATCTCAGCAGAGTGTGATGGGATGATATAGAGGGTACTTCAGTCTGTGTCTGACACTGGGAGTGTCTGATGGGACAATATGGAGGGTGCTTCAATCTGTGCCTGATCCTGGGAGTGTGCAATGAGAGCTTCACCCCGAGTCCAACACCCTCCTTGCAAATGAGATTGTTAAATCCTTTAGCTTCAGTGTGGGTCTGACCTACAATTTTGCATCGGAATTCAACAACGTTGTTCTGAAAGGTCCAGTGCCTTCAGTCCTTTGGGTTGTTTTCATTGCGTCTGCGCTGGTGAGCAGCCGGGAGGAAAATAAATTCAACTCCCGCGTCCGGTTGAGGCTGATTAAGGCATCTTGCACCCTCTGCTGGCTTCCCTTCACTTCGTCTCCTCCAACCACAGCCCCCCCTCTCCTGCTTCCACTGAGCCAATAAACACTGCTTGTCGCTCTGAGATGTTGTCTGAGTGGCGTTTGTTCTCCTCATCCGTCGCTGTGGTCAGCAATGTCCACTGCAGGCTGTCTTTCCAGGACGGGCCGTGGAGAGAAGGGAAGGGCAGGAGTCCAGTCAACACGGCCCCAGATACAAGATTTCTTGGCTGTGTTATCAAGGTGGCTGGAGCAAGACATGCTTTTGGTGATGTTTACATCTGGGAACTTGAAGCTCTCAACCCTCTCATCCTCAATGCTGATGTACACACTGCCGCCACAGTCCTGAATGTGCCCCTTGGAGGTGTAAGGAGTGAGTGAAGGGGAAGTGGGGTTCCAGTGAACTCCACCCCAGCACATAGCCCATCCGGACCTCGACTGACCACCCAATTCCCCAAAAACTAGAATTTTCATGTTCCTCAGAGTCTAAACTCCTTAACATTGTGTCCCCACTCAGCCGCCCACTGCCCAAACCTCCCCTCCCCCATTTCACACTGCTTTTCACACCCACTCTCCAACCTCACAATACCCTTCCTTCTCATTGTCTCCCACTCTCCAGCCACCTCAAATGTCCAAAACTCCAACCCTCTCACCCTTTCGCCTACTTACGTCTCCTAACCAATTGCCCCAGATCTACCCAATCACAAATTTGCACCTGCCTCAAACCTCCCACCTCTAAACACCAACTTAATGGCACTCCACCCCACCCCTTGCTGGACTCAACACCCTGTTCCCCAAACACTCTGAGTCTCCACCACACACCAGTACACCAGTTAGAGTCCTGGTCCTCAAACGCCCAACACCAGCTCTCAGACAAGGCCACAGACATCACCCTGTGTCTATCCCCTTCCCAGCAACTAAGATGATTAAATCCTTTTGCCTTAGGTACATTCGACCTATTATTCAACATCAGGGCCCAACAGTGATGTCCTGAAGGCCATAAATCAGAATCAGAAACAGACTCTAATCGCCAAGTACCTATGCACATACAAGGAATTTACTTCCGGCAGATGTTGTCTCTCTGCTCATAACAATAATAATGATAAATATAAATGAAAATATAGATTATACATACAGGTAGCAGAGTGTGTTGCTTCTGGGAGGGGTGTAGTGAGGGAGCACTTCACCCAGCACCTTTGGTCTGTTCACTGTACTGCCCGGGATCTCCTGATGGTCAGCCATTTTAATCCCACTTCCCATTCCTGCATCAAAACGTTTGCCCACAGCCTCCTGTACTGCCACAACGAGGCCAGATGCAGGTTGGAGAAGCAACACCTCACTTTCAGTCTGGGTAGCCTCCAACCCGATGACATGAACATCAATTTCTCTTACTTCCAGTAATCATTCACCTCTGTCCCTCCCCCATCTTATTTCACCAGTCATGATCACTTCTTTTCCCTCCCCAGCCTTCTCCATCTGTCCATCACCCACCTATTCTTCTCTCCGCACTTCCTTCCCTATATTCTATGGTCTACTGTCCTCCCTCAGCCCTGTCGCCTCTTCCACCCATCACCTGCCAGCTTTTGACATCGTCCCCACTCTCCCCCACCAACCTACCTTTACCTATCACTCCCCTTCCTCACCTGGGTCCACCTCTCACGCACCACTCAGTCCCTCCCCCTCTTTACACCGGTAACCTCTGCCTCCATCTTTCCAGTCCTAATGAAGGGTCTTGTCCTGAAACATCATTTCCCTCCACAGATGCTATCTGACTTGCTGAGATCGTACAGTGCCTTCATGTATGTGGCTATCAAACACTACTCGCTTGGACTCATCGTGGGCACTCATCCTCCAAACTCATGGGTCCTCTCAAAAACAACATGTCTGATCCCCCCCCATCCTGACCATTTCCCAGACGTTGACCTTCCGCAATACCAGCCACGAGAGAAAGTCTTCGCCTGGGACTGCGACAGACATGCATGCACACATGGAAATCAAAAACACATGCACATATGCACACAAAGCAGACGTACACACACACACACACACACACACACACACACACACACACACACACACACACACACACACACACACACACACACACACACACACACACACACACACACACACACACACACTCCAGGGTTACTCTGTTGATGGTGACAATATCTGGGCTGGTAGTCTGGGATAGGGAGGGAAGGACAAAGGGCCGGAAAGCTATTGGGTCAATAACCCAGCATTCAAAAAGATTAAAAGAAAAGATTAGCTTTGCAGCAGCCTCACAGGCAGTTAGCATCAGATAAACAGCGCTTGCAAGAAAAACATAAATTATATCATTTATATTATATGTATAATCATTATACTATAAGTAAACATAAATGATTAACACACACAAAATGCTGGTGGAACGCAGCAGGCCAGGCAGCATTTATAGGAAGAAGTACAGTCGACGTTTCGGGCCAAGACCCTTTGTCAGGACTGATACTGTGTTTTGCAAGAAAGAGCACACTTAGAATAAGAAAAAAAAACAGAAGTTCATCGTAGTGGAAAGTGGTCACAGTGCTACTGTACTGAGGCAATGATTGGGGTTAAGCCTGTTGGCTCGGGAACCGAATGGCTGAAGGGAAGTAGCTGTTCCTGATCCTGGTGGTGTGGGACTTCAGGCTTCTGTATCTCCTGCCAGACACAAGCTCAGAGAAGGCAACACGAGTGAATCTGCCGATGCTGGAAATAAATTTAAAAAAAACAAAATGCTGGCAGAACTCAGCAGGCCAGACAACATCCGTGGGAGGAGATAGTGACGACGTTTCGGGCCGAAACCCTTCATCAGGAGGCCTGAAACATCATCACCACCTCCTCCCACAGATGCTGTCTGGCCTGCTGAGTTCTGCCAGCATTTTTGTGTTTTTTTTTAACAAGGTCTGAGAAGTTGGCATGGCTTGGATGGTGGGGATCTTTGATAATGGCTGTTGTTTTCTGGAGACAGATAGTAGGGACGGATGTGTCTGTGATGTACCGGGCTGAGTCCATTGCCTTCTGCAGCTTCTTACTATGTAAGAATTCGAATTGCCGTACCAGATGGCGATGCAACTCAGGATAATTTTAACGCGAACATCTACAGAAGTTTGTTAGCGTTCGTCCGATACTTTGACACCCAGCAATTTAAAGCTGATGACTCTCTCCTACTCTGAACTCCCAGTGCAGGCTGGCACTCACTCATCCTCCTGGAGTTCTTCAGATCTGCAAACGTTAATTTTTTTTATTTAGAGATTTGTCATGAAACAGGTCCTTCCGGCCTAGCGAGCTGCACTACCCAGCAACCCACCTATTTAAGCCCTTGCCCAATCATAGGGCAACCTACAATGATCAGTTTACCTACTAACCAGTGCGCCATTGGACTGTGGGAGGAAACTGGAGCACCCAGAGAAAATGCACGCACGTAAGGGGAGAACGTACAAACTTCCTTACAGAGGATGCCAGAACTGAACTCCGACCCCTGGTATCCACTACGCTACTGTGGCCCCCTACAGAGGAAAATCATAAATTAAAAACTTCCTGTGGCTCCACTTAACCAGGTGTCCTGTCTCACTGTGGTAAGCTGACCGGTGACCTGTCCAACATCAGTGGTGTCGTCAGTGGGTTTGTGTTTTTGTGTGTACAGGGAGTAGGGCTAACCTCCAATGGACCCGGAGCTGATGTTGTCCAGAAAGCATTTCAGTGGTCAAGAATGAGTCGCAAATTTTGTGATTCCAGCAATTTTATTAGATGTTCATTGTAGTACAGGGCTGGTGAGGTTAGTCTGTAAAAAGTAACAAAGGAACTATAAACTTTTGCAAACTGCAAGTGGGTACAATTAGTAGTAACTCTACCTGGCTCTAAGTGTATATAGATGTACTTGACTGTAACTCTATATGAATGTAACTGTACCTGGATATAACTGTACATGGCTGTAACTGTAGTTGGCTGTGACTATAGTTGACTGTAACTGTACCTGGACATAATTATACATAGCTGTGACTGTAGTTGACTGTAACTGTACCTGGCTGTAACTATCTGAATGTAACTGTATCTGGATATAACTGTACATGGCTGTAACTGTAGTTGACTGTAACTGTACCTGGACATAATTATACATAGCTGTGACTGTAGTTGACTGTAACTGTACCTGGCTGTAACTATCTGAATGTAACTGTACCTGGATATAACTGTACATGACTGTGACTGTAGTTGACTGTAACTGTACCTGGCTGTGACTCTATCTGAATGTAACTGTACCTGGATCTAAATTACATGGCTGTAACTGTGCCTGACTGTAACAGTACTTGGTTGTAACTTTATGCGGATGTCACTGTATCTGACTGTAACTGCACCTGACTGTAAATATACCTCACTGTAAATACACCTGGTGGAAACTGTGCTTGATTATAACTGTACCTCAAATAAACTCCTCTCAGGTTTCCAGCTGGATACAGCTATCGATTCTAATGGATGTTTCAATGACAAACTCTGCCATCTTTATCAGGGATGATGCCTAGGTATGTCCAGGTAGTATTTATATCCCTGTCATCTGTCCTTCCTGATTGTCTAGTCCTCATCCAAGCAGATTTGGCTGTCCCACTTTGTTTACAACTGAATTTCAGTTCTTACTAAGAGCAAGCCCTCCACCTTTGTTAAAATTCTTTCTATCTAGCTTGATTTTAATAGCTTCCTTCATCAGGTGGTCCCAAAAGCCATTGGCATGGCACAGTAATTAATCCTATCAAAATTAATCCTATGGCCAATGTGAACAGTATCGACCTGTAATTGTATCTCACTCTAACTGTACCCGTTTGTAACCATACTAGGCTGTAACCAGACGCAGATGTAACTTTAACTGACTCAAACTGTACCCGGATGAAACTGTATCTGACTGTGACTGTAGCTTCACTGTAGTTATACATAGCTGTAACCGTGTATGTAACTGTAACTGTACCTGGCTGTAAATTTACCTGTCTTTATGTACCCAGGTGTAACTGTATCTCCCTGTATTTGTAGCTGGCTCTACCTGGCGCTGGATGTAACTATACCTCACTGTAACTGTACCTGGCTGAAACTCTACATGGCAACAAATGTACATGTACATAATAATTTGTATTCAGATGTAACTGTAACTGGCCGTAACTGTACTTCACTGTAAATGTAATTGGCTGTATCTCTAAATATACATGACTGTATATTTACATATGGATACATAATGACAGGTACATTTACAGCCTGGTACAGTCACATGCAGATACAGATACAGTTAAAAACAGATATAGTCAGGCACATTTACAGTTAGTTGTACCTGTACCTGTTTGTAAATGTACCTGGCTCTCACTGTGCTTGATAGTAACTTTACCTGGCTACAACTGTACCTGACTGCAACTGTACATGTCTGTAATTGTGTAAGGATGTAATTTTACATGCCTGTAACTGTACCTGGCTGTATCTGTACCCGGATGTAACTGTGCCTGGCTGAACTGTTCCTGACTGTAACTGTACTTGACTGTAAATATACCTGGTTTTAGCTGTATTCGACTGTAACTCTACTTGGCTGTATCTCTACCTGCCTGTACCAGTTCCTGGATGTAACTATATCCGACTGTAACTGCTTGTTAATGTATGTGTCTGTCTTTATGGACTCCAATGTAATTATACCTGGCTGTCACTGTACCTGTCTATAACTGTACCTGCGTGTATCTGTACATGGCTGTAACTGTACCCCCCCTGTAAAGGTACCTGGCTGTACCTGTTCCAGGATGCAACTGTACCCGACTGGATGTGTACCTGGATGTAACTGCACCTCACTGTATCTGTACCTGTTCTACTGGTTCTGAGATGTAACTATACTGTCTGTAACTGTACCTGAAAGTAACTGTACCAAGCTGTAACTGTACCTCAGCATAACAGTTTCTCACTGTAAATATATGTGACTGTACCTATACTTGAATATAACTGCACATGACCGTGTCTATACATGTCAGTAACTGTACTCCGATGTAGCTGTATTGAGCTGCTGCTGCTAAGTTAACAAATTTCACGTCACATGCCGGTGATAATAAACCTGATTCTGATTCTGTACTAGATGTAACTACCTGGCTGAAACTACACCCTGATGTAACTGTACTTAACTGTAATGGTACCTGGCTGTAACAGTACCGCACCTTAACTCTACACGGCTGTAACTGTACATGACTGAAACTGCACCTGGTTCTAACTGTATCAGACTGTAACAGCACCTAATTTTTCCTGTACCCCGATGTAACTGTACCTGGCTGTAACGGTTTGACTGTAAATGTACCTAGCTGTAACTGTAGCTGCATGTAACTGTGCCGGACTGTAACTGTACCTGGCTCCATCTATATATGCATTTGACTGTATCTGTACCGGAATGTAATGGTACCCAGCTGTAACTCTACCTGGCTATATCAGTACTTGACTGTAACTGTACCTGGATGTAACTCTACCTGACTTTAACTGTACTTGGTTGTAACTGTACATGACTGTAAATGTACTTGTTGGTAACTCTACTTGTAACTCTACAGCAGCTCTCAGGGATAGGATATGTGAACGTTTGGAAACCCATGGCTGATTAGGAAGAGCCAGCTTGGCTTTATGTGGGGCAGGTTGTGCCTTACCAACTTGTTTGAGTTTTTTGACAAGATGACGAGAGAGATTGATGAGGGTAGGGCAGTTGATGTTGACTACATGGATTTTAGTAAGGCGTTTGACAAATCTCTCATGGGAGGATAATCCAAAAGATCAGGATGAATGGGGTCTGCGGCGAATTGGCCATTTGGATTCAGAACTGGCTTGTGCATTGAAGATAGAGAGTAATTGAAGAGATTTATTCAAGCTGGAGCTCTGTAATTAGGGGAGTTTCACAGGGATCTGTGCTGGGACCTCTGCTATTTGTATATAAATGACCCAGATGAAAATGTAGGTGGGTGGGTTAGTAAATTAGTGGATGATACCAACATTGGTGGAGTTGTGGGTAGCGTAGAAGACTGGCAAAGAACACAGCTCGATGTAAATCAATTGCAGATACGGGCAGAAAAATGCCAGATAAACTCTGATAAGTGAGGTGTTGCACCTTGGTCGGGTGAATGCAAGGCGACAGCGCACTGTTAAGGTCATGTTCCTTAACAGTGTTGCTGAGCAGAGAGATCTTGCACCTGAAATTCATAGCTCCTTGGAAGTGGCTACACAGAGGAGGCTTTTATTAGTCGAGGCTTTGAGTTCAAAGTCAGGAGGTTGCAATTTTATAAAACTCTGGTTGGGCCACATCTGGAGTATTGCGCACCTTTCAGGACGCCCCACTACAAGAAGGATATTGAAGCTTTAGAGAGGGTTCAGAAGGTTTACCAGGATGCTTCCTGGTTTAGAGGGGTATCCTGGTTTACCAGGATGCTTCCTGGTTTAGAGGGGTATCCTGGTTTACCAGGCTGCTTCCTGGTTTAGAGGGGTATCCTGGTTTACCAGGATGCTTCCTGGTTTAGAGGGGTATCCTGGTTTACCAGGATGCTTCCTGGTTTAGAGGGGTATCCTGGTTTACCAGGATGCTTCCTGGTTTAGAGGGGTATCCTGGTTTAGAGGGGTATCCTGGTTTACCAGGCTGCACCTGGAATTAACTGCGCCTGGCTTAAGCTCACTTGGCTGTAACCGTACCCGAATAAAAATGTACTTGACTGTAACAGTACCAAGATGTAACTTACCTAACTGTAACTGTACCTGGTTGTAACTGTACCTGACTGTAACAGTACATGGCTGTATCTGTGCCCAGATGTATCTCTACCAGGCTGTAATTTTTCCTCACTGTAACCTTACCTGGCTGTTTCTATATCTGTTTGTAGCTGTAGGTGTCCAAAACTGTATTGAACTGTAACTGTACTTGGTTATGAGTGCATCTGGCTGCATCTGTACCCGAGTGTAACTGTACCTGACAGTAACTGAAACTAACAGTAACTGTACTCGGATGTGACTATATTCAGATTTATCTGTACTTGACTGTGACTGTACCTGGCTGTAACTGTACTTGACTGTAACTGTACCTGTTTGTATCTATATTTGACCTTTTCTGTAGCCTGGCTGTAACTGAACCTTACAATAGTTATACCTGACTGTATCTGTTCTTCATTGTAACTGTACCTGGCTGTAAGTGTGACTGGTTTTAACTATGATTGGCTGTGAATGTACCTCACTATAATTGTACCTGATTGTAACTGTGCCTGAATTCAACTGTGCCCGGATATAACTGTACCTGGCTGTAACTGTACTTCATTATAATTGTACCTGTCCTAAAATGTAACTGCACTTGGCTGTAACTGTGTCTGACTGCATCTGTACCCAGATGTAACTGTACCTGACTGTAAATGTACTGGGAAGTAACAGTATTCAGATGCTGCTGTACCTGGATATATCTGTGCTTGACGGTATCTGTACTTGACTGTAACTGTGCAGCACATTCAAAATGCTGGAGGAACTCAGCAGGCCAGGCAGCATCTAGGAGAAGAGGTGCCAAAGGGTTTTGGCCCAAAACGTCGACTGTACTCTTTTCCTTAGATGCTGCCTGGCCTGCTGAGTTGCTCCAGCATTTTGTGTGTGTTGCTCGGATTTCCAAAATCTGCAGATTTTCTCTTGTTTGTGACTGTACCTGGCTGCATTTGTACACAGATATAACTATACCTGATCATATATGTACCTGGCAGTAACTGTACTTGGATGCAGCTACTTGTACTTGGACTGTAACTGTACCTGCCTGTAACTGAACCAGGATGTAACTGTACCTGATTGTAATTTTGCCTGAATGTAACTGTAACTAGTTGTATGTATCTATACTCAGATGTAAATTACCTGACTCTAACTCTACCTCACTGTAACTGTACTTATTGTAACTGTGACTGGCTTCAACTGTGAATGCCTGTAAATGTACCTCACTACAAATGTATCTGACTGCAACTGTAATTGACGTAGCTTATGTGACTGTGTCTGTACCTGACTGTATCAGTATTTGACTCTATCTGCTCATGGCTGTAACTTCGATGCAAACTGTAACTCACTGTAACTGTACCTGGATGTAAATGTACCTGATTTTAACTGTACCAGATTTAACTGTACCTTGATGTAACTGTTTTTTTTTAACTGTGTCTGCCTGTAACCATGCTATTCTGTGACAGTACCTGGCTGTAACTGTTTCTCACTGTGACACCACCTGGCTGAACCTGTACCTGGACATAACTGTAACTGGCTGTAAAGTGACTGGATTTAACTGAGAATGTCAGTACTGTAGCTCACTATATCTGTAGCATGACTGTAACTGCACCTGGATGTAATTGTGCCTGACTGTAACTGTATCTCACTCCAACTGTACCTGACTGTAACTGTACCCAGATTTATCTTTCACAGATGTAACCGTACCTGGTTGTAGATATAACTAGCTTTAACTGTACCTGACAGTTAATGTACTTGGCTGCAACTGTACCCAGATTTCACTGTACTTGATCGTAACTGTACCAGGATGTAACTGTACTTGACTGAAACTGTACATGGATGTAACTGTACCTGGCCGTAAGTGTACCCAGATGTAACCAACTGGCTGTAAGTAAATGTACCCGGCTGTAACTGGACCTAACTGTAACTGGACCTAACTGTAACTTTGCCTCACTGTAACTGTATCTGGCTGTACCTGTACCTGGCTCTAACTGTACCCAGATGTAGCTGTAATTGGTTGTACTTGTACCAAGATGTAACTTACATGACTGTAATTATACTTGTCTGTAACTGTATTAATAACTGTGACTGGCTTTAACTGTCAATGGTTGTAATTGTATCTCACAATAACTGTACCTTACTGTATGTGTACCCAGATGTAACAGTATCTGGCTGCTACTGTACTTGACTATAGCTCTACCTGTCTATAAATCAACTTGACTCTATCTGTATTTAACTGTATCATACTGGGCTGTGACTGTAACAGGCTGTAATTTACCTGACTGTACATGTACCTTACTAACTGTAACTGGCTGTAATTGTACCTGATAGTAACTGTATTGACTGAAATTTTACCTCACTGTAACTGTACTTGACTGTAACTGTACCTGATTGTGTCCCTATGATTGTATCTGTGTACCTGGCTGGAACTTAGCCAGCTGTAACTGTACCTCAATGTAAATGTATCTCTCTGTAACTGTAAATGGTTGTGCCTGTACCTGCCTTTAACTGTACTTGACTGAAAATGTACCTCACTATACTTGTACCTGGACTTAACTGTGACTGGCTTTGATTGAATGGCTGTAACTCTAGCCTATTGTAACTACCCCAGCAGTATCTGTTCTTGACTATAATTGTACCTGGCTGTAACTGTACTTGACTGTAACTGTACCTCACAGTGGCTGTACTTGCCTGTAAGTGCCTGGGTTTAACTGCATATGCCACTAGCTGTACCAGTTCTAACTGTATCTGTATGTAACTGTTCTTGATTATACTGTACCAGGATGTAACTGCAATTGACTGTTGCTGGATTTGACTGTAACCATACCAAGGTAACACTGTACTGTCTGTAACTGTGACTCACTTTAACTGAGAATAGCTGTAACTCTACCTTCTGCAACTACACATAACTGTGTCTGTTTTTTTTACAGTAACTGTACTAGGATGTGAATGGTTATAACTGTCCTTCACTATAACTGTACCTGAATGTAACTGTACTTGATTGTAACTGTAACTCACAGTGGCTGTATATGTCTGTAAATGTATCGGGCTGTAACTGTGATCAGCTTTAAATGTACCTGGCAGTAGATGCAACTGTACCCATATGTAGCTGTACTTGACTGTAACTGCACCAATATGTAACTGTACATCACTGTAACTGTATCTGGATGACACTGAATGTGAATATAACTATATGCAGATGTAACTTACCTCACTGTAAATATGCCTGACTGTAACTTACCTGCCTATAACCGTACTTGGAAGCAACTGCCCCTCACTGTAACTATATCTGTTCCTGGATGTAACTATATCTGACTACATCTGCACACATCAGTAACTGTACTCGGATTTAGCTGTACCTGGGTGTAACTGTACTTGAAGTCACTGTACTTGACAAAAACGGAACTTGAAGTCACTCTACTTGACAGAAACTCTACCTGTCTGCAACTGTACCTGGCTGTAACAATGCCTGGCTTTATCTGTACCTCACTTTAACAGAGAATGCCTGTAAATCTACCTCACTGTAACTGTATCTGTTCTTCATTGTGTCTGTACTTGGTTGTAACAGCGATGGGCTTGAGTTGTCAATGGCAGTAACAGTACCTCGCTATAACTGTACATGAATGTAACTGTACCTGGCTGTAAATGTACTTGACTATAACTGTACCTGGCTGTAATTTACTTGATGGTAACTGTACCCCCCCCCACAATGTAACTGTACTTTGTAACAGGCTATAACTACACCTATCTATAACTGTACAAGACTGAAAATGTACCTCACTATAACTGTACTTGGCTTAACTGTGAATGGCTTTATCTATACCTCACTGTAACTACACCCAACGGTATTTGTTCTTGACTGTAAATGTATCTCTTTGTAACTGTGAATAACTAACCGTGAATGTACATCACTGTGACTGTATCTGTCTGTAAAGGTAATGGCTGTAACTATGGCAGGCTTTATCTGTACCTGGCAGTAGCTGTACTTGGCTGAAAATGTTCCAATATGTAACCATACTTGACTGCAAATATACCCAGATATAACTAGACTTGACTGTAATCGTACCTGGCTGGTATTTTACATGGATGTAACTTTGCCTAACTGTAACTGTGCCTGGGTGAAACTGTACTTGACTATAACTGTACCTGGCTGTAACTGTAATTGAAGTCACTGTACTTCACTGAAACGATACCTGGCTGTAACTGTACCAAGTGAAACTGTACTTGGCTATAACTGTATCTGTCTGTAACTGTACCTTGCTGTAATTATGCTTGAATTCACTGTCACTGCCTGAAACTGTCCTGGCTTGAACCGTACCTGACTGTAACGGTGCTTAGCTTTATCTATACCTGGAAGTACATGTACCTGGCTGTGATTGTACTTGACTGCAACTATACCTGCCTGTAACTGTACCTATATGTAACTGTACTTCAGTGTAACTAAATCTGACTCTATCTGTTCCCAGATATAACTGTACCTGACTGTATCTGTATCCTTCAATAACTCTGATTTAGCTGTACCCAAATGTAGCTACCTGGTTGAAAATGTACCCTGCTGTAACTGTACTTGACTGTAACTGTACCTGGATGTAATTGTACTCTGACGTCTTCAAGTTCCCTGACTTAATGACTTCAAGTTCCCTGGCCCCAACCATCTCATTTTCACCATGGACATCCAGTCCCTGTACACCTCCATCCCCCATCAGGAGGGCTATAAAGCTCAGCTTCTTTCTAGATAACGGACCTAACCTGTCCCTTCCTCCACCACTCTCTTCCACCTAGCGGATCAGGTCCTCACTCTCAATAACTTCTTCTTTGACTCCTCCCAGTTCCTCCAAACCAAAGGTGTAGCCATTGGCACTCAGATGGGTCCGAGCTAAGCCTGCCTTTTCGTTAGCTACTTGGAACAGCCTATGTTCCACTGATACCATTCCCCAACTCTTCCTACACTACTTCGACAACTGCATTGGGATTGTGTCCTGCAGTCATGTAGAGCTCGTCAACTTCATCAACTTTACCTCCGACTTCCACCCTGCTCTCTAATTTCCCTGGTCCTCCCTCCCCTCCCCTCTCCTTGATCTCTCTGTCTCTATCTCTGAAGACAGTTTATCTATTGATATATTTTACAGACCTAATTGTTCTTACAGCTACCCCCTTCCCATCCTGTCACTTGTAAAAACGCCACCCCGTTCTCTCAGTTCCTCCGTCTTCATCGCATCTGCTCTCAGGGTGAGGCTTCGCATTCTAGAACTAACGCCATGTCCTCCTTCTTCAGATAAGGGGACAATGCTGCTCTCATGTGCATCTCTTCCATTTCGTGCACGTCTGCCCTCACCCCATCCTCCTGCCAGCCCACCAGGGATAGGGTTCCTCTTGCCCTCACCTACCACCCCAGTAGTCTCCACGTCCAGCACATAATTCTCCGTAACTTCCGCCACCTCAAGTGGGATCCCACCACCAAGCACAACTTTCCCACCCTCCCCCCCCCCCACTTTCCTCAGGGATCAGTCCCTACGCAATTCCCTCGTCCAGTCGTCCCTCCCCACCGATCTCCCTCCTGGCACTTATGCTTGCAGGTGGAACAAGTGCCGCACCTGTCCCTACGCCCCCTCTCTCACTACCACTGAGGGCCCCAAACAGCCCTTCCAGGTGAGGCGACACTTCACCGGTGAGTTTGTTGGGGTCCTCTACTGTGTCTGGCACCCGTTGTGGCCTCCTGTACATTGGCGAGACGTGACACGGGTTGGGAGATCACTTCCCCAAGAACCTACACTCCATCTGCCAGAAAAAGTGGGATCTCCCAGTGGTCACCCATTTTAATTCCACTTCCCATTCCCATTCCAACATGTCAGGCCATGGCCCCCTCTACTGTCACGGTGAGGAGCAACACCTTATATTCCATCTGCATTATATATATTATAATATATGGTCTCTGCTGGTCCTCCCCTTTCCCTTTCTTCCTCATGTTCTCCCTTCCCTATCAGCTTACCTCTTCTCCAGCCCCTCTTCTCTTTCACCTGTTGGCTTCCCAGCTCTTTACTTCACCGCTCACCCTGGTTTCACCTATCACCTACCACCACCTCGTACTTCTTCCTCGCCTCCCTCCACCTCCTTGCTCTAACTTCTCATCCTCTGTCCCAGTCCTGATGAAGGGCCTTGGCCTGAAATATCAACTGTGTCCTCTCTTCCATAGATGCTGCTTGGCCTGCTGAGTTCTTTCAGCATTTTGTGTGCGTGCTAGGATTTCCAGAATCTGCACGTTTTCTCTTGTTTGTACACTGATGTAGCTGAACTCGGATGGATCTGTACTTGACAGTAACTGTACCTGACTATAACTGATCTCGACTGTAATTTTACTGGGATGTAATTGTACCCAATGTAACTGTATCTGACTGTAGCTGTACCTTAATATCTTTCTAATTGACTGTAATTGTTCTTGATTGTAACTGGACTTTGCTGTATATGTACCCAGGTATATGTGTAACTGGAGGTAACTGTACCAGGCTGTAACTGCACCTAATTGCGACTGTATCTGGTTGCATATGTACCTGGATAAAGCTGTACTTGACGACATCTGTAGATGGCAGCAATTGTATTTGGGTGTAGCTGTACGTAGATATAACTGTACCTGACTGTAACTCTACCTGATTGTATCTATACTCAGATTTAACTGTACCTAGATATGTACCAGATATAACTGTACCTGACTGGAACTGTGTCTGACTGTAACTGTACCTGGATGTAACTGTACTTGGCTCTAACTGTATCTGACTGTGCACTTGACTAACTTACCTGGATATAACTGTACCTGACTGTAACTGTACCTACTGTAGCTGTATATGTACCTGGGTGTAACTTCACCTGGCTGTAACTCAGCCTCACAGTAACTGTACCTGGCTACATCCGACTTTGACTATAACTGCAATTGGATTCAATCCAATCTGATTTCAATTCAATTCAAATTTAATTGTCATTGAAACCATATATGGATACAGCTGAAGAAGACACGTTCCTCTGGGGCCAAGGTGCACAGACATACATTCACATTCAGAATAGCGAGAGGAAAAAAAACCTAACTGTACCCGTACACAGATGTGACTTACCTGTCTGTAACTGTACCTGGCTATAACTGTATTGGCCGTATCTCTGACTGGAATAGTCTGTGAATGGATGTAATGATACCTCACTGAAACTGTACCTGACTGTAACTTTGTTAAGATATAACTGCACCTGTCTGTAACTGCAACTCATTTTAACGATACAGTACCTGACAATAACTGTAGGTGGCTGGAGCTGCACCCCGATGTAACTGTACTTGACTATACCTGTACCTGACTACAACTGTACCTCACTGCAACTGTAACTGGCTGTAACTGTACCTGGTTGGAACTATAATTGACTGTAATGGTACTTGAATGTACCTGTAGCTGGCTGTAAATGTACCTGGTTACATTTCTACCTGGATGCAACTGTGCCTGACTGTAACTGAATCAAGAGGTGACTGTATTCGGATGTAGCTGTACCTGGAGGTATTTGAACTTGTAACTGTACCTGACGGTAAATCTGACTGGCTTTAACTGTAAATGTACCTCACTGTAACTGTTCTTGAACGTGATTTTTCTCAGGCAGTCGCAGTCAAAGTAAATGTACCTGGCTTTATCTGTACCTGGGTGTAACTGTCGTTGACTGTAACTCTACTTAACTGTTACTGTACATGGCTGTAACTGTGTGTGCCTGCACCTGAGGCTGTATGTAGCAGTACTGGATGGTAACTGTATATGGCAATTACTGTATTCAGGTGTAGCTGTACCTGGAAATATCTTCATTTCACCGAAACTGTAATCGGCTATAACTGTACCCAAATGTAACTGTAGGTGGCTGACCCTGTACATAACTCTAACTCACTGTAGCTGTACCTTGCTGTAAGTATTCTTCACTGTAACTATAGCTGATTGTAACTGTACCTGGCTATAACTATATTTGACTGTAACTGTACCTCACTGTGACTGTTTGTAATTGTATCTGACTGTAACAGTACTTAACTAACTGTACCTGGCTGCATCTGTACCCGGATAAAACTGCCAATCGTATCTGTTCTCAGCAGTAACTGTACTTGGATGTAGCTGTATGTGGATGTAACATGAGTTGACCATAATTGTACATGGCAGCAACTGTACATAGCTGTAACTGTTCTTGACTGTAACTGAGCTCAAGTGAACCTGTCCCTGACTGTAACTGTGCCCGGATACAGCTGTACCTGGCTGTAATTGTACCCAAATATTACTGTACCTGGCAGAAACCATACTTTGTTGTAACTGTATCTGACTGTAAATATACCTGACTGTAACTATATTTGCCTCCACCTGTACTTAACTGTAACTCAGTGCAACTGTACCTTGCTGTAATTGTACCTGGCTGTACTGTACCTTGTTGTAACTGTAGTTGACTCTAACTCTACTTAACTGTTACTGTATATGGCTGTAACTGTGTAACTGTACCCAGATATAACTGTGTCTGACTGTAATTGTACCTAGATGTTACTGTGCCTAGCAGAAATCTGTACCTGGATATAACTGTACAAGGCTGTAACTGTACCTGATTGTGACTGTACCTAGCTGTATCTGTACCAAGGTGTTACAGTACCTGGTTGTATCTGTATCTAGTTGCATCTGTACCCGGATATAACTGTACCTGACCATATCTGTACACAGAATTAACTGTACTCGGATGCTGCTACACATGGATGTAACTGCACCTGACCATAAATGGACCTGACTGTAACTATACTTGCCTCTACCTGTACTTGACTGCAACTGTACCTGACTGTAACTGAACTTGACTGTAACTATACATAGCTGTATCTGTATCAGCTTGTAACTGTACCTGAGTGTAACTGAACTTGACTGTAACTATACATAGCTGTATCTGTATCAACTTGTAACTGTACCTGAGTGTAACTGAACTTGACTGTAACTATACATAACTGTATCTGTATCAGCTTGTAACTGTACCTGAGTGTAACTGAACTTGACTGTAACTATACATAGCTGTATCTGTATCAGCTTGTAACTGTACCTGACTGTAACTGAACTTGACTGTAACTATACATAGCTGTATCTGTATCAGCTTGTAACTGTACCTGAGTGTAACTGAATCAAGTGATAACTGTATTTGGATGTAGCTGTACCTGGAGGTATTTGTACCTGACTGTAGCTCTGTCTAGATTTACTTGAATTTGTCTGCAACTGTACCTGACTATATCTGTACCTGGTGTAACTGTAGTTGGCTGTAATTCTACTTGTTACTGTACATGGATATAACTATACCTGCCTTTATCTGTACTTGGGTGTAACTGTATGTGACTGTAACTGTACTTACCTGTATCTATACACAGATGTATCTGTAACTGGCTGTAACCTAAATCACGGTAACTGTACCTGGCTATAACTGTATGTGGATGGAACTGTACCCAGATGTTACTGTACCTAGCTGTAACTGTTCCTCACTGTATCTGCACCCAGTTGTTACAGTACCTGGATTTAACTGTGCCTGGATATAATCGTATCTGGCTGTAACTCTACCAGGATGTAACTGAATTTGCCTGTAACTATACCTGCCTGTACCTGTACCTGACTGTAACAGTATCTTGATGTAACTGTTCCTAACTGTAACTGTACCTGGCTGTAACTGCACTAGGATGTAACTGTATTTGACTGTAACTGTACCTCACTGTACAGTAACTATGCCTGGCTGTATCTGTATCCAGATTTAACTGTACCTGACTATAAATGATCCCGGCAAAACTGTACTTGGATAAAGCTTTATCCAGCTATAGCTGTACTTGACTGTAACTGACCCTGGCTGTAACTGTACCTGACTGTAACTGCACCTAGCTGTATTTGTACTTGGATGTAACTGTATCTCACTGCAAGTGTACCCTGCTGTATCTGTACCTACTTGTAAATGTAGTTGACTGTAACTCTACTTAACTATAACTGTGCATGTCTATAACAGCGCCTGGGTGTAGCTGTACCCAGAAGTACTGTATCTGTACCAAACTTTAACTGTACCTGGCTATAATGGTCCCTGGATGTAACTGTAGCTAGCTGAAACTGTAGTTGGATGCAACTCTAACGGACTATAACTATACCTGGTTGTGACTGTTCTTCATGTAACTGTACTTGACTGTAACTGCCTGTAACTGTGACTTGCTTTAACTGTGAATGGCTGTGATCTATCTCATTGTAACTGCACCTAACTACATCTGTTCTGGACTATGACAGTAGCTGGCTGTAACTGTACTTAACTGTAACTGTGACCTGCTTTATCTGTGAATGGCTGTAGGAGTACCTCACTGTTACTATACCTAACTGCATCCATTCTTGACTGTAACTGTGACTGGCTTTTACCGTACCTGGCAGTAACCATACTTAGCTCTAACTGTACTTGACTATAGCTACACACGGCTGAAGCAGTACACAGATGTACATGTCCCTGGCTTTACTGTGCTCAGATGTAACTTATGTGGCTCTATCTGTACCCTAATGTAATGATACTTGGCTGTAACTGTACTTGACTGTAACTGTGTATCACTGTGATTGTGCCTGTAACTATACCTATCTGTATCTGTACACAGATGTAACTGTAACTAGCTGTAACTAGCTGGTCAAAGAACACTGAGGCTGTCTACAAGAAGGGTCAGAGTCGTCTCTATTTCCTGAGGAGATTGAGGTCCTTTAACATCTGCCGGACGACGCTGAGGATGTTCTACGAGTCTGTGGTGGCCAGTGCTATCATGTTTGCTGTTGTGTGCTGGGGCAGCAGGCTGAGGGTAACAGACACCAACAGAATCAACAAACTCATTCGTAAGGCCATTGATGTTGTGGGGGTGGAACTGGACTCTCTGACGGTGGTGTCTGAAAAGAGGATGCCGTCCAAGTTGGATGCCATCTTGGACAATGACTCCCATCCACTCCATAATGTACTGGTTAGGCACAGGAGTTCATTCAGCCAGAGACTCATTCCACCGAGATGCAACACTGAGCGTCATAGGAAGTCATTCCTGCCTGTGGCCATCAAACTTTACAACTCCTCCCTCGGAGTGTCAGACACCCTGAGCAAATAGGCTGGTCCTGGACTTATTTCCACTTGGCATGATTAACTTATTATTATTTAATTATTTATGATTTTATATTGCTATATTGTCTACACTGTTCTTGGTTGGCGCGGCGAAACTCAATTTCCCTCGGGATCAATAAAGTATGTCTGTCTGTCTGTAACCTAACTCAGTGTACCTAGCTGTAACTTTACCTGGCTGGAACTGAATCCAAATGTAAAGGTACCTGGTTGTACCTGTGCATGGATTTTTACTGTACCTGACTGTAACTATACTTCACTGCAATTGCACTTTAATGTAACTGTTCTTGGTTGTAACTGTACTTGACTATGCCTGTACCTAGTTATATATCTAGGGATGTAACTGTACCTGGCAGTAACAGTACCTGGATGTAACTGTGCCTGGATATAAACATATCTGGATGTAACTCTACCAGCATGAAACTGTAGCAGCCTGTAACTTTACCTGACTATACATGTACTTCACTGTAACTATACCTGCCTGTACCAGTACTTGATGGTAAATGTATCTAGCTGTAACGGTACCTGACTGTAACTATACCTAGTTGTATATGTACCCAGGTGTAATCTTATCTGGCTGTAATGCAAACTCACTGTAATTGTACATGGCTATATCAGGCTGTAACTGTACCCCACTGTAACAGTACTTTGCTGTAACTGTACTTGGCTGTAACTGTACCTCACTGTAACTGTAACTGCCTGTAACTGTGACTGGCTTTAACTGTGAATGGCTGTAATCTATTGCACTATAACTACATCTAATGGCATGTATACTTCATTATAACTGTACCTGGCTGTAACTATGCCTGCCTGTAAATGTGACTAGTTTTATGTGTAGATGGTAGTAACAGTACCTCACTATTGCTATACCTAACAGTATCTATGCTTGACTGTACCTGTGACTGGCTTTAACTTCACCTGGCAGTAAACACAATTTGCTGTAGCTGTACTTGAATATAGCTGTACTTGGATGTAACTGTACTTGACAGTGACTCTACATGGCTGAAACTGTACACCGATATAACTGTATCAGGCTGTAACTGTGCCTGATTGTAACTGTACTTGAATGTAAGTATACCCTGCTTCCTCTGTAACTGGATGTAACTGTGTCTGGTTGTAACTGTACTTCACTATAACTGTACTTGACTGTAACTGTATGACTGTAATTGTACTTGAATGTAATGGCAACTGTCTGTAACATTACCTGGTTGCAATAGTACCAGGGTGTTACCGTACCTGACTGTAACGGTACCCGTCAGTAGCTGTACTCGGATGTAGCTGTACCCAGATGTATCTGTACTTGGCTGTAACTGTACTTGACTCTGGCTTTAACTGATAATGGATATAACTGTACCTCACTGTTACTAGGCCTGAATGTAACTGTACATGGATGTATCTGTACCTTGTTGTAACTGTACCTGATTGTAACTGCACTGGCTGTGATTCTGACTGGCTTTATTTGTATATGGGTGTAACAGACCTCTCTGAAACTGTACCTGATGTAATTTCACTGTTATGTACCATTATGTAATCATACTTGCCTCCACCTGTACTTGAATGTAATTGTACATGGCTGTAACTGTGTCTGGCATTAACTGTGAATGGCTGTAAGAGTACCTCACTATTACTATACCTGATTGTATCTGCTCTTGACTGTAACTGTACCAGGTTGTAACTGTATCCAGATGTAGCTTTCCCGGCTGTAACTGTACCTGGCTGTTCCTGTTCAACTGTAACTCTACCTAGCATTATCTGTTTCTGGTTATAACTGTACCTGCCTGTATCAGTACCCAGCAGTAAATGTACTCGGAGGTAGCTGTACCTCATGGTAATTGTACCTGGCAGTAACTACCTGATTGTATCTGTCTCCGGCTATAATTGTACCCGGGTGTAACTTTGGCCCGCAGAAAGTGTTTTCACTGTAACTGTATGTGATTGTATCTGTACCTGACTGTAAACTATGACGTCCTTTAACTGTGAATGGTCATAACTGTGCCTGGTTTGAAATGCAATTGACTGTAACTATGCCTCATCGTTAAAATACAAGGGTAACTGTGAATTCCTTTAACCGTGAATGGCTGTAATTGCACTTTGCTATAATTATACCCAACTGTAACTGTACCTGGTTGTTACTGTGACTGGCTTTAAATGTGAATGGTTGTCACTACCTCACAGTTACTGTATCTTCATCTGGCTGTAACTGTACCTGTAGCTGCCTGTAATTGTGTCTGCCTTTAACTCTGAATGACTGTAATTCTACCTCACTGTAAGTGCACCTAATTAAATCTGTTCATGACTACAACTGTACCTGGTTGTAAGTGTCATGAGCATTAACTGTGAATCACGGTAGGAGTACCTTACTGATACAATACCTGACTGTATCTGTTCTTGACTGTAACTGTACCTGGCGGTAATTTTACTTGACTGTAACTTTACCTAGTTTTATCTGCGACTGGTTGAACTGTACATAGTTGTATCTGTACTACACTGTAACTGCACCTGACTGTAGCTGTACCTTGTTGCAACTGTACTTCACTGTAACAGTACCTGGTTGTAACTGTAGATGGCTATAGCATACTTCACAGTAATGATACCTGCCTCTACCTGTAGCTGGTTGTAACTGTACTTGACTGTAACTGTACACGGCTGCATCTGTACCAAGGTATAACGGTACCTGGCTGCATCTGGTTGAAACTATACTTGACTGTAACTACATCTGGCTGTAACTCTGACTGGCTTTAACTGTATCTGGCAGTTACTGTACCCAGATGTAACTGTACCTCAATTTAATTGTACCTGAATATAACTGCACTCAACTGTGATTGTACTTCACTGCAAATGTACCTGGCTGGAACTGCACCTGTACTTGGCTGTATCTATACCCGCATAAAATTGAACATGGATGTAACTGTACCTGGTTGTAACTGTACCCAAATGTAACTTATCTGCCTGTAACTGTACCTGGTTGGAAATATACTTCACTGTAACTGCACTTGATTGTAACTACCTGTCTGCATCTGTACCAGGATATAACTGTACCTTGCTGTAACTGTACCCAGCAGCAACTGTACTCAGAAGCTGACTATGACTGTATAAGTACTTGACTATAACTGTGACTGGCTTTAACTGCGAATGGCTAACTGTACCTGACTGTAACTGTAGCTGGCTGTAACTCTGACTGACTTTAACTGTACATCACTGTAACTGTACCCATACATAGGTAACTGAACCTCATTATAACTGTACCTCACTCAAACTGTACCTGACTGTAACTGGCTCTAACTGTGAATGGACATAACTGTACCTCACTGTAACTGTACCTGACTGTAACTGTATCTGACTGTAGCTGTGCCTGACTGTAACTTTACCTGACTGTACTTCACTGCAGCTGTGACTGAATGGAACTGCGCCTAGCTTTAACTGTGACAGTCTGTAAAAAATGAACCTGAGCACATGGTTTGCTTTTACACTGATTCAATCTGACTTCTCATTCCCACACAACATGTCTGTTTATGACCTCTTCTGCTACCACGATGAGGCCACTCTCAGGTCAGAGAGCAACGCCTCCTATTCCATATGGGTAGCTTCCAACCTAATGGCATGAACCTTGTTTTCTCTAACTTCTGATCATTTTTACCTCTGCCTCTTCTCCCCTTTTCATTGCCCATTCTGTATACCACTCCCCCTCCTCCTCATCTGGCTGACAGCTCCTTGCGTTCCCTTCCTCCTTCCCTTCATTCCATGGTCCACTGTCCACGATTGGATTCCTTCTTTTACAGCCCTTCACTCCTTGCACCCAGCTTCTCCCTTCACTCCCTCCCCGTTCACCTTCCTCCTCACCTGGTCTGGCCTATTACCTGCCAACTTACATAATGTCCCCTCCCACCATCTTATTATGACTAATACTGCAGTGCTGGTGAAGGGTCTCAGCCCAAAACGTTGACTGTTGCTTCATTTCCATAGATCTTGCCTGACCTGCTGAGCTCTGCCAGCATTTTGTGTGCGTGTTGCTCAGGATTTCCTTGTGGTTATGGGCCAGGTTTACAAACACACACAGTGGTGACCTTGTTCGGTACAGGAGTGCCCGTAATAAAGTGACCGCAGGAGAGGAACCCGGTATGGCCATCTGCTGCTGTGGCCCAGGCACTTCATGTGTTGTGCGTTCAGAGATGCTCTTCTGCGCACCGCTGTTGTAACGCATGGCCGTTCGAGTTACTGTCACCTTCCTGTCAGCTTGAACCAGTCTGGCCCTTCTCCTCTGACCTCGCTCACTAGCAAGGCGTTTTCACCCACAGAACTGCTGCTCACTGGATTTCTTTTTGCACCGTTCTCTGTAAACAGCAGAGACTGTTATGTGTGAAAATCCCCCGGCGATACAGTATTCAAACCACCCCATCTGGCACCACAGTCAATGCCACTTAGGTCACAGTTCTTTCCCATTCTGAGGTTTGGTCTGATCCTCTTGACCAAGACTGCATGCTCTTTTGCATTGAGCTGCTGTCACATGATTGGCTGATGGGATATTTGCATGAATGAGCAGGTGTACAGGTGTACCTGAAGTGGCCACTGAGTAAAGAAAACAAAAGCTCCCAAGAAAAACAAATGAAAACAACAATCTCAGAATCAGGCTTGCTGTCGCTGACATATGCCATGAAATCTGTTGTCTTGCAGTGCAGACGTAACAAATTACTGTAAATTACAAAACAAACAAATCAATAGTGCGGAAGAGGAATAGTGAGACTGTGTTCATGGATTCATGTACCATTCTAACATCTGATGGCGGAGGGGAAAGGCAAATGTCCAGTACCTCTTCCAAGATGGTAGTGATGAGGCGAGGGAATGTCCTGGAGGGTGAGGGTCCATCGTGACAGAGCTCCACAACCCCCTGAAAAGGAGGGATAGGCCATCCTCCACTCATGGGTGTTACAGACTTGTGCAGTTGAAAAGCACAGAAACAGAGCCTTTGGCCCAACTTCAGAAGAAGAATCAGGTTTATTATCTCCGACTTAGATGAAGTGAAGCTTGTTTTGTGGCAGCAAGACGGAAACATTACCATAAGTTACAAAGATATCAATAGTGCAAAAAAGATGGATTTGGGGCCTGGTCAGAAATCTGATGACGGAAGGGAAGAAGCTGTTCCTGAATCGTAGAGTGTGGGTTCTCCGACTCCTGCACCTCCTCCCCGATGGTAGTAATGAGCAGAGGACATGTCCTGGGTGATGAGGATCTTTAGTGACGAATGCCACCCTCTTAAGGTATCGTGTAGATATCCTCGATGGTGGACAGTGTTGTGCCCAGGATAGAACTGGCTGAGTTTACAACCCTCTGCAGCCTGTGAACTGGAGCCGCCATACCAGACATTCGTAATCCTCTCCGCGGTACATCTGGACTCTATTCCAACAGCATGCATCCCTGAGGCACACCTGTGTCGACTATCAGTGAGGAGGAGGTGTTATCACTGACCCTCAGTGATTGAGATTTGCGTGTTAGAGGCGCTCCCATTTGACGTCTCACCAGTTAAATGGTCAGTAATTGATTCAAAGACTGGAACCAGCACTCTGTTCTGGATGAATGTGAGGACATTGACATTACAGCTCCCCCTGTTGTTTGAGACCGGTACTACAGTACAACACAGTCCCCTTAGATAGATAGATAGATAGATAGATAGATAGATACTTTATTCATCCCCATGGGGAAATTCAACTTTTTTTCCAATGTCCCATACACTTGTTGTAGCAAAACTAATTACATACAATACTTAACTCAGTAAAAAAATATTATATGCATCTAAATCACCGTCTCAAAAAGCATTAATAATAGCTTTTAAAAAGTTCTTAAGTCCTGGCGGTAGAATTGTAAAGCCTAATGGCATTGGGGAGTATTGACCTCTTCATCCTGTCTGAGGAGCATTGCATCGATAGTAACCTGTCACTGAAACTGCTTCTCTGTCTCTGGATGGTGCTATGTAGAGGATGTTCAGAGTTATCCATAATTGACCGTAGCCTACTCAGCGCCCTTCGCTCAGCTACCGATGTTAAACCCTCCAGTACTTTGCCCACGACAGAGCCCGCCTTCCTTACCAGCTTATTAAGACGTGAGGCGTCCCTCTTCTTAATGCTTCCTCCCCAACACGCCACCACAAAGAAGAGGGCGCTCTCCACAACTGACCTATAGAACATCTTCAGCATCTCACTACAGACATTGAATGACGCCAACCTTCTTAGGAAGTACATTCGACTCTGTGCCTTCCTGCACAAGGCATCTGTGTTGGCAGTCCAGTCAAGCTTCTCGTCTAACTGTACTCCCAGATACTTGTAGGTCTTAACCTGCTCCACACGTTCTCCATTAATGATCACTGGCTCCATATGGGGCCTAGATCTCCTAAAGTCCACCACCATCTCCTTGGTCTTGGTGATATTGAGACGCAGGTAGTTTGAGTTGCACCATATCACAAAGTCCTGTATCAGTTTCCTATACTCCTCCTCCTGTCCATTCCTGACACACCCCACTATGGCCGTGTCATCAGCGAACTTCTGCAAATGGCAGGACTCTGAGTTGATAAGCTGGTACATCTTCAGCGTCTCTACCAGAAGACTCATTATTATTGTCATGTGTATTGAGATTAAGCGAAAACTGAGAGGTGTTAAAATTGTAAAATCAGAATAACAGCGAACAGAATAAAGTGTAACTGTTAAATACAGTGCAAGTAGACAATAAATTCAAAGTAAATTTATTATCAACGTACATATATGTTTTCATATACAATTTGTTTCTTGGGGGCATTCTCATTAAATTCAAGAAACAATGAAAGACCATGGGGGGGGGGAGGTGGACAAACAACTAGTGTTTAAAAGACAATGAACTGTACTAATACAAAAGAAAAAATATAGAATAAATAATTATAATAAGTAAATAAGCAATAAATATCAAGAACATGAGATTAAAATTCTTGAAAGTGAGTCCATAGTTTGTGGGAACAGTTCAGTGGTGGAGTGAGTGAAGTTCTCCCCTCTGGTTCAACAGCCTGATGGTTGAGGGGTAATAACTGTCCCTGAAGCTGGTGGGCTGGGTCCTGAGGCTCCTGTATCCTCTTCCTGATGGCAGCAGTGAGAGGAGAGCATGGTTTGAATGGTGGGGGTCCCTGATGACGGATGCTGCTTTCCTGCGACAGCATTTCATGTGGACGCGCTCAGAGGTGGCGAGGGCTTTACCTCTGATGGATTGCCTGTATCTACTACTTTTTGTAGGATTTTCTGTTCAATGGCATTGGTGTTTCCATACTAGGCTGTGATACTCTCCAGTACACATCTATAAAAGTTGGTCAGAGTTTTAGATGGCATGCCAAATCTTCGCAAACTTCGAAGGAAGTAGAGGTGCTGCCATGCTTTCTTCATAATTGCACTTATGCGCTGGGTCCAGGACAATCTGCTGAAAAAGTAACACCTATGGATTTAAAGTTGCTGACCCCGATCCCCCAAGGAGGACTGGCTCATGGATCTCCAGTTTCCACGTCCTGAAGTCAATAATCAGCTCCTTGGTCTAGCTGGCATTGAGTGAGAGATTATTGTGGCTCCACTCAACTAGATTTTTAATTTCCATCCTATGTGCTGACTTGTTCACCACCTTTGATTTTTGAGAGGGTGAAATAGTCCCTTCCCCTTACCTGGTCTCATCAATCACCGTCCAGCTTGTGTTCCTCCACCACCACACCCACTTGATTATTCTGGCTTCTGCCCCCTTCCTTTTCAGTCCTGATGAAGGGTCTCAGCCCGAAACATCAACTGTTCATCTCCCACCACTGATGTGCCCGATCTGCAGAGTTCCTCCAGCGTTTGCTGTGTTACTGCATTTCCATTTTTGCACTTCTGATTGAATGTAGTTTAGAAACTCACTACTACTCTCTGCTGGGCGAATGTGGAATTGCGCCACAGACCTGCCGGGAGAATACAAAATCTGCCCAGTGCTGCTCTCTGGTGGGTAAAGACGGCATAACAATCCTGTGCTACTCTGGTGGGGCGTGTTGGTATTGGAAACTTGGCTCATCATGATCATACGTACCCAGACACAGTGAAAGGTTTGGCTTCCATACCGTTCATTCAGATAAATTAATAGCACAGTGCATTGAGGTAGTACAAAGGTAAATAATTACAGAATGAAGAATAAAAGCAACAATTCTATCTCCTTTCCCATAGCATTGGAAAGGGATAAGAACAGACAAATTAGGAAAGTAATTAATTGGAGTAAAGGGAAATGTGAGGCTATCAGCAGGAATTTGGAAGCATAAATTGGGAACAGATGTTCTCAGAGAAATGTACACAAGAAATGTGGCAATATTCAGGGGATATTTGCGTGGAGTTCTACGTAGATACGTTCCAATGAGACAGGGAAAGGACAGTGGGGTACAGGAACCATGGTGTACAAAGGCTGTTGTAAATCTAGCCAAGAAGAAAAGAAGAGCTTACAAAAGGTTCAAAAAACTAGATAATGATAGAGATCTATATGATTTTAAGGCTAGCAGGAAGGAGCTTAAGAATGAAATTAGGAGAACCAGAAGGGGCCATGAGAAGGCCTCAGTATACAGAATTAAGGAATATCTCAAGGCATTCTACAAATCTGTGAAGAGCAAGCGGATAAGACATGAGGGAATAGGACCAATCAAGTGTGACAGTGGAAAAGTGTGTATGGAACCAGAGGATACAGCCTAGGTACTTAATGAATAATTTGCTTTAGTATTCACTACGGAAAAGGATCTTGGAAATTGTAGGGATGACTTACAGTGGACTGAAAAGCTTGAGCATGTAGATATTAAGGAAAAGGATGTGCTGGAGCTTTTGGAAAGCATCAAGTTGGATAAGTCACTGGGACTGGATGGGATGTAGCCCAGGCTACTATGGGAGGAGATTTCTGAGCTTCTGGTGATGATCTTTGCATTATCAATGGGACAGGAGAGGTTCCAGAGGATTGGAGGGTTGTGGATGTTGTTCCCTTATTCAAGAAAAGGCGTAGAGATAGCCCAGGAAATTATAGACCAGTGAGTCTTACTTCAGTGGTTGGTAAGTTGATGGAGAAGATCCTGAGAGGCAGAATTTATGAACATTTGGAGAGGCATAATATGATTAGGAATAGTCAGCATGGCTTTGTCAAAGGCAGGTTATGCCTTACAAGCCTGACTGAATTTTTTGAGGATGTGACTAAATACATTGATGAAGGTAGAGCAGTAGATGTAGTGTATATGGATTTCAGCAAGGCATTTGATAAGGTACCCCATGCAAGGCTTATTGAGAAAGTAAGGAGGCATGGGATCCAAGGGGACATTGCTTTGTGGATCCAGAACTGGCTTGCCCACAGAAGGTAAAGAGTGTTTGTAGACAGGTCATATTCTGCATGGAGGTCAGTGACCAGTGGTGTGCCTCAGGGATCTGTTCTGGGACCCCTACTCTTCATGATTTTTATAAATGACCTAGTTGACGAAGTGGAGGGATAGGTTAGTAAATTTGCTGATGACACAAAGGTTGGGGTGTTGTGGATAGAGTGGAGGGATGTCAGAGGTTACAGTGGGACATTGATAGGATGCAAAACTGGGCTGAGAAGTGGCAGATGGAGTTCAACCCAGATGTGTGAGGTGGTTCATTTTGGAGGGTCAAGTATGACAGCAGAATGTAGTACAGTATTAATGGTAAGACTCTTTATGTTTTGGAGGATCAGAGGGATCTTGAGGCCTGGGTCCATAGGACACTCAAAGCTGCTGTGCATGTTGACTTTGTAGTTAAGAAAGCATACGCTGTATTGGCCTTCATCAATCGTGGGATTGAGCTTAAGAGCCGAGAGGTAATGTTACAGCTACAATGGACCCTGGTCAGACCCCACTTGGAGTACTGTGTAGAGTTCTGGTCACCTCACTACAGGAAGGATGTGGAAGCCATAGAAAGGGTGCAGAGGAGATTTACAAGGATGTTGCCTGGATTGAGGGGCATGCCATATGAGAATAGTTTGAGTAAACTCGGCCTTTTCTCCTTGGAATGATGGAGGATGAGAGGTGACCTGATAGAGGTGATGAGAGGCATTGATCGTGTGGATAATCAGGGGGTTTTTCCCTATGGCTAAAACGGCTAGCATGAGAGGGCACAGTTTTAAGGTGCTTGGAAGTAGGTACAGAGGAGATGTCAGGGGTAAGTTTTTTATGAAGAGAGTGGTGAGTGTATGGAATGGGCTGCCAGTGATGGTGATGGAGGTGGTTACAATGGGGTCTTTTAAGAGACTGCTCTTAAGAGAGAGGTTAGAAAAACAGAGGGCTATGGGTAACCCTAGGTAATTTCTAAGGTAAGGACATGTTTGGCACAGCTTTGTGGGCTGAAGGGCCTGTATTGTGCTGTATGTTTTCTATTTTCTATGTACAAAATGCTGGAGAAACTCAGCAGGTCAAGCAGCATCTACGGAAAGGCATAAACAGTTTGAGACCTTTCTTCAGGACTGGAAAGGAAGGGGGGGGGGAAGAAAGTGGGGAGACAGGAATGACTACAAACCGGCAGGTGATAGGTGAGACCAGGAGGGTAGGGGAGTGGAGTAATGCAAGAAGCTGGAAGGTGATTGGTGGAAGTGGTAAATGGATGAAGATGAAATCTGATTGGAGAGGGAAGTGAGCCATGGGAAAATGGCAAGGGAGGAGTGAGGAGGAGGTAGGCAGCGTTGTGTATTTGATATGTCAGTATTATTAGAGTAATATTGTAAGTATATTGTTTGATTAAGCATTCTCTGTTGTTTACATCATGCATTGCAGGTTATGTGTAAAAGTAAGTAAATGGCACACGTCATCACGCCACCACTTGATATATAGGCACCTCACTTAAAGTGAACAAGAAGGTAGACTCGTATTTCAGACTCTCCATCTTTTCTTTTAAATTAGTTTTGTGTTTTGGAGCTACAAAACATAGCAGACGGGTGAGAAGAAGAGGTGGGAGGGGGGCAGAGAGGGGAACTGAGAAAAAGGAAGGGAGAGAGAGAATATTACTGGAGGTTAGAGAAATCGACCTTCGTGCCATCAGGTTGGAGGCTACCCAGACAGAAGATGAGGTGTTGTTCATGGCCTCGTTGTGGCAGAATGGGAAAGGGGATGGGAGTTAAAAGGATGTTCAGAAAAAAACTAAATTAAAAATAATGTATGTTCAAGTTCAGAGTTCAAAGCAAATTTATTGTAAAAGTCACCATATAGTACCCAGAGATTCATTTCCGAGCAGGCTCATAACAGAGCAAAGAAATACAATAGAATCAATGAAAAACTTCACACAAATGAAGTCTAACAAACAACAAATGTGCAAAAGATGACAAACTGTGCAAATGCAAAAAAAATAATACTGGGAACATGAGCTGTAGAGTCCTTGAACGTGAGTCCAGAGGTTGTGGCATCAGTTCAGTGTTGAGGTGAGTGAAGTTATCCACCCTGGTTCAGGAGCCTGATGGTTGAAGGGCAGTAATTGTTCCTGAACCCGGTGGCGAGGGACCTAAGCCTCCTATTCCTTCCTCCCAATGGCTGCAATGAGAAGAGATGATGGCCGGGAGTCTTTGTTGGTGGATGCTGCCTTCTTGTGGCAGTCAGTACTCGCAAGTTAACCAGTTCATTCAGAATGGTCTTCAAGGAAAGTTCAAACTGTGGCTAGTGTCCTTCACACAGAACATGGGTTCAGAGCATGAGTATTCAAAGCAAAGCATTCCAACTACTTCAGAAACGAGCTCCAACGTTCAAGTGCACACTTTAACTGGTTTAACTGTAAAGTGACTTTAACTTTTTCTGTTTCTTTTCTTTATCTGCTACTGTTCGTTAAAGTGGAAAATTTGAAAAATATATTTCCTTTGTAATGTTATGCCAAACTGTTATTTTTCTGGCGAATGATAACTTTGCATAGGACAGTACTTGCACAGCATTCATGTTCCTGCCCGGGGCATTTCAACTCTCCTGTTTGGTTGATACCGACCCTAAACATGCATTGCTTATTGAAGGTGGCATTCTGACCGTTGAGTCGTGTGGCTGTTCACAGAGCTAACCGATGAGCCAAGTTTGCATACGAGCCCCGGTGAGAGGGTTAGATTTGTGGGGTTCTCATCCATTGATTGGATGCTGTATAAGGATTGATTATTTGTGTGTTAAAGCCAGTGTTTAAACTAGTTTGTGGAAAGTGACGCGCGTCGTAATTAAGGTATTCCATTTACAAATGGATCGGGGTCCTAAAGTCACAACATCCACTTGAATACTGTGTTATTAATAATGGTTTACTAACTTCCAAAGCCATGAGAATATGCCTGCCTTTGGTGGACGGAGAAGGTAATGCCCTAGTTAAGATTTCTACCGCTCTGCTGTGAGGTGTTTTTATTTTAGCGGTTTTCTGCAAAAGCAGTGTATCATGTTCATAAGAGTGTTTTGGCTTCGGCTAAAGATAAGGAGCCATGTTGTCCAACTTAGGAACGTTGTGTCAGCCAATCAGGATTGTCTTGGTATGTGTTGTAACGTTCTTTCCAGCAGGATGGCATGGTCCATTCGAGAGGGCTGGGCGGGATCTGTTCACTGAAGGAACAGTGTCTGGTTTGGGGTCGTTTGTGAGGAGGTGCAGAGAAGAGAAGAGAGAGGTGCTCAGGGGATCCCACCCGAAGTGGAGACCGCTTTGTAAGAACTGCTTTAGAGATAGAACATAGAAATCTACAACACATTACAGGCCCTTCGGCCCACAACGTTGTGCCGACCATGTAACCTACTCTAGAAACTGCCTAGAATTTCCCTACCACATAGCCCTCCATTTTTCTGAGCTCCATGTATCTATCTAAGAGTCTCTTAAAAGACCCTATTGTATCCACCTCCACCACCGTCGCTGGCAGTGTATTCAACTTACCCACCACTCTCTGTGTGAAAAAGTTACCTCTGACATCCGCCTTGTGCCTACTTCCAAACACCTTAAAACTATGCCCCCTTGTGTTAGCCATTTCAGCCCTGGGAAAAAGCCTCTGGCTATTCACATGATCAATGCCTCTCATCATCCTATACACCTCTATTAGGTCACCTCTCATCCTCCATCACTCCAAGGAGAAAAAGCCAAGTACACTCAACCTATTCTCATAAGGTAGACCCTCCAATCCAGGCAACATCCTTGTAAATCTCCTCTGCACTCTCTCTATAGTATCCACATCCTTCCTGTAGTGAGGTGACCAGAACTGAACACAGTACTCCATGTGGGGTCTGACCATGGTCTTATATAGTTGTAACATTACCTCATGGCTCTTGAAATCAGTCCCATGGTTGATGAATGCCAACACACCATACACCTTCTTAACAACACTGTCAACCTTGGCAGCAGCTTTGAGTGTCCCATGGACATGGACTCCAAGATCTCTCAGATCCTCCACATTGCCAAGAGTCTTACAATTGATATTATATTCTGTCTTCAAATTTGACCTACAAAAATGAACCACTTCATACTTATCTGGGTTGAACTCCATCTGCCACTTTTCAGCCCAGTTCTGCATCTTGTTGATGTCCCGCTGTAACCTCTGAGAGCCCTCCAGACTATCCACAACATCCCCAACTTTCATATCGTCAGCAAACATACTAACCCAACCTTCTACTTCTTCATCAAGAACAGATCCCTGCAGAACACCACTGGTAACTGTCCTCCATGCAGAACACAAACCATCCACAACAACCTTTTGCCTTCTGTGGGCAAGCCAATTCTGGATCCACAAAGCAAGGTCTCCTTGGATCCCATGCCTCCTCACTTTCTGAATGTGCCTCACATGGGGAACCTTATCAAATGCCTTGCTGAAATCCATATACACTACATCCACTGCTCTACTTTCATCAATGTGTTTTGTTATATCCTCAAAAGAATTCAGTCGGGTTCTTGAGGCACAACCTGCCCTTGACAAAGCCACGCTGACTAATCTTAATCAGATTATGTCTCTCCAAATGCTCATAAGTCCTTCCTCTCTGGATCTTTTCCAACAACTTGTCCACCACTGATTGTGCAGACAAATGGTTCAAAGGAGGAAGTGCAAATACTCCTGAGTTAACCAGTTCAAGGGAAGTTTGAACCGTAGTTAGTGTCCTTCATGCAGAATGTGAGTTCAGCATGTGAGTAATCTAAGCTTCAGATCTTCAGAAACGAGCTCCAATGTTTATGTGTGCATTTGGACTGGTTTAACTGCAATGGCCCCATTTTTTTAATTTTTCTTTTCTTTTTCCGTTAACTGTTTATGTTGGCACGTGGCCAAGTGGCTAAGGCAGGTCTAGTGATCTGAAGGTCGCTAGTTCGAGACTCAGATAAGGCACCGTGTTGTGTCCTTGAGCAAGGCACTTAACCACACATTGCTCTGCGACGACACTGGTGCCAAGCTGTATCGGCCCTTGCCCTTCCCTTGGACAACATCGGTGGCGTGGAGAGGGGAGACTTGCAGCATGGGCAACTGCCGGTCTCCCATACAACCCTACCGAGGCCTCAGTCAACATCGAAATCAATGGGCAGCCAAAGAAGTTTGTTGAAGTTGAAATATTGGTAACTATATTCCCTTTGTAATTTTATGCCGGTGTATGATCTGTTATTTTTCTGGCAAATGATAACTTTGTATGAGGCAGTTCTTGCACAGCATTCACTACAGTTCACAGCCCTCCCCGGGACACTACAACGTTCCTGTTGGGTTGAGCTCCAAATCATACCGACCCTAGGCACGCTTCGCTTGTGGAAGGTGGCCTTCTCACTGCTGAGTCACGAGGCTGTCCGCAGAGTTAACCGATGAGCCACGTTTGTGTACGAGCCCCGGTGAGAGGGTTACACTACAACACTAACATCAACCCCCCACAAACCCCCTCCACCCGCACAGAAAAATACAATGAGAAAGAATGGGCAAAAACACAGAATCTAAAAATCTTAAGACCGAAAACGTCCATAGTCCATATTCATTATTGCAGAACTTCGGTAACATCCTCTGACATCATTGAAAGAGAGAGACATTACTCCAACGCAGAGGCCTACCCTCTGGTCACAGTGAGCTGCCAGGTAATGACAGGTTGCCCCAGTCTCCTTCTCCGGCAGCAGAGGGATCCCGTCAGCGATCAAAGCCAGGCAGTCGGCACCGAACGCTTGCCTTCTGCATTCACCTCAGCGTTTCAATCTTCCTCAGTGCTTCAATTGACGGAATGGAGTGGGACGCTGGCCTCTGCCCCCACCCCCCCAATGCTCCTCCACATCGAGGCCACTCGCGCTCTCTTCCCAGAGGCGGCAAAGCGCCGGATCGTTCAGTCGGTCTCCAGACTGGAAGCTGCAGGCTGTAACAGCTCTTAGACGTTCAGAAACACGAAAAGCAGGCACAAGTCTTGGGTACTATCCGGAAGACGTCATCTGAGGAAGCAGGCGCCATCTTGACCGGATACTAAGCCGCACAGGGTACTTTCTACGGTGCATTGATAAAAATCGGCGGCGGTCGACAGGGTTGTGAACATTTCTTTCATCTCGTGGGGAAGTAGCGACCCTGATGAGCTTTCTAGGCTGTGACATCAGGACCAAGAGTGACGTTCACACCTCAAAACTTGAAGCTCTCCAACCTCTTCACTCTATCCCTTCTTCTTGCTTCCTTTTCACTCCATCTCTCGCTCTTTTCCTCGTTCATCTGCCTGGCCCTTACTTCCTTCTCCCTTCTATCATTCCATCTCTTTTCTTTCTTTTTCAATCTTTTTATTAATATCAACATGATAAGATTAGTACATAGATAATGGGATTACAAACTTACAAAATTAAAATGAACATAGAACACACAAGCAATAAGTACATTATAGTTAAGTCTTCCCAAATCATGGATGATACAAATGTCATACAAACAAAACAAAAAAAACTAAGTGATTCATGTTGAAAAAAAGAAAAGAGAAAAAGAAAAAAAAATTAATACCCTAAGAAAAACTAAACTAACAAACTAACCACTAACTATTAAGAAAAAAAAGGAAAGAAGAAAAAAAAATGGGCTGTTTATAGTATCTATAAAAAAAATTACAAAATCATCAGTGTCCCCAACTCCGATCCTCTCAACATATATAATCAAAACCGGAAAAACAAATAGGATTGGAACAGGGTCAATTGCATCTCTCTGTTACCTTCTCTCCCCATCTTATCTCTCTCACTCTAACCATCTCAGGTTCCTTTGCATCTATTCCTCCTCTAACTCCTTCTCTGACTTCATCCCTCCATTATGCCATCACCCCCATCTCTTCCGTCAGCATCTCCCTCCTCTAATCACCTCTCACTTACTCCGCTTCACCCATCACTATCACCATCTCTACCCATTTGAGGCGCTCTGATGCTCCCTGTTCATAACTAAACCTCTATCTTCCAACCTTACACCTTCCTCACCCCTCCCTCTCGTTCCTCACCCCTCCCCCTTGTTCCCACACCCTCCCAGAGGAAGACTGCCTCCATCACTGCAGGCCCTCACCATCCGGAATATTACCATCCGGGGGAAGTACAAGAGCATGAAGACCCATTCTCAATGATTCTTCCCCTCTGCCATTAGATTTCTGAACAGTCCATGAACCCATTATTCCCTCTTTTGCACTTTTTATTATTGTAACTTATGATAATTTCATATCTCTGGCACTGTACTGCTGCCTCAGAAATCAAATTTCTCTACTTGTGAGTGATAATAAGCCTGATTTTAATTCTCTCCCTCCCTCCCTCCCTCTCTCCCCCCCCCACATTGACATGCACTTTCCCAAATAACGATACCACAAAATCATTCTACATCATTTAATTCTGTTTTGATTGGAAAATTAATCACGTACACTACTGAACCAGTTCTGTGATCCAGAATGTTCATGAGTTAGTTTGTGTAGTTATATAAAACCATGCTGTCTGGCTGGCAAAGGGTTAATCAGCAGGCTCCTTGGAGTCTGGGTGGGGTTGTGTTAGGCGCCTGTGAAGCTGCGTTCCCATTGAGATGGGGCCACGCCACCGGCGTGGGGATCTCATGCAGATATTTGGCAGAACCCGGAGAAGTTCATCGATGTCTGTCTCCGGGGTTTAAATTAGTGTCACTAGGGGAAAGAGACGGAGATGGCGTCAACTTTCACCTATGGCTTGGGGCCAACTGGATGAGGGTGCGGACTTTATTAAATCCCCAGTGGAACGATTTACACACTTACACACGCACGCATTTATATATACATATACACACACATACACAACATAGATGCACACAAACACTTCCTCTCTTACACTCATGACCTCTCTTACACACATACTTTCACACACACTCAATGATACACCATTCTCACACTCTCAGTTATGCATTCCCACACACACACATATGCAAATCTCTCACTTTCTCACTGATACCCCCCCTCACACACAAAATGTCTCTCACTCACACTCATGCAACAGCTCACCCTCTCTCTGAGGCACACACACAAGCCCTCTCTCACACTCACAAGCTCTTGTGCACAAATTCTCTCTTACACACACACTCTCTCACTTGCACACACATATACATGACTACACAGACATTGGCACTCTCTCATTCATGCACACTCGCCCTCTCACACACAGACCATAACGGACAAACACACACACGCACACACACACGGCATGTTTGGAGAACGTCCGTGTGCTGGAGTGGGTGTGAGTGTGCAAAAGCCCAGATGTGACTGTACGAGGCAGAGCAAGGGGCCGTAGGAGAGGAGAGCAAATATGCCGGTGTAGTTTAAAATCTCTGGATCTAGATGCTTATCCAGGGCAACACACACACACACATTCACACACGCGCACACGCATTCACACACACGCACACGCACGTGCATTCACACTCACACACACACACGCACACAGTATAGCACTTTGGAAATGTTCTATAAGTTCTGTGGTCTGTGTGAAATGCTGGCATCGTACAGCTGGCACAGGGAGAGGAGGCGCCCAGTAACCAGCACAATGGGACCGTGCTGATGAGAGAACGCAGTCAAGGCAGCAACTGTAATCACCACAATCAGACTGTGCCTGTAACCATCACGGTCAGACTGTCTTAACTAAACCTGTAACCATTACTCAGAATGTGCCTTAACTAAACTGGTAACCATCACAGTCGGGCTATGCTTGTAACTAAACCTGTAACCATCACAGTCAGACTGTGCCTGTAACCAAGCAGACAGCAATACTGTGCCTATAATCAACACAGCAAGAGTGTGCTTGTATAAAAGACAGCGATACTACAGTGAGACTGTGCCTGTATCAAAGATAGCAAAACCCCATCAGTAACAAAACAGTGACTCAGCCTGTAGTGACCAGAACAGCAGCGAATGGCAGTGAGCTTGTACTAAACATGATGACCTTCCACTAAGACACACTTACAAGCACAGAGCAAGGCTGCGACCATACCCAGGAACAGTGAAGGTCTTCCTGTGACCAGGACACCAAGATGGCGCCTGTCGCCAGAACGGCATGACTGTACCCGGAAACAGCCGGACTCTTCCCTTCACAAGGACTCCACGGGAGAGTGAACGCACGCGGCCTCACCGGGTTGGCGGGACTGCATCTGTCACTGGAGCAACAAGACTGTGCCTGACCCGGGACGGTGAGGGTTTGTGCTGTTACTGAGGCAGAAAGACAGCACAGAAGCCTAAAGCCCCACCCTGTGGGTTCAGGAACAGCTACTTCCTTTCAACCATCTGGTTCGTCAACCAACCGGCACAACCCTCAGTACAGCGACACTAGGACCACTTTGCACTACAAAGGACTTTGTTTCATTTGGTTCTAACTGTGATTTTCATGTTTAAATTTAGTATAAATTATCATTAATGTGTTTTTTGTGAACGTGGATCTGATGCTTGTGTGCCTGGTTTTCATTCTTACACACCTGACAGTGAACTTGACTTTATTACTTCCTACTACAATGAAAACTTGACCTTTGCTCTACTTTACACTGAGTTTGAGTTATTTATTCAGAGATCCAGAACAAGTGCTGTCCTGCTATCCACCTACTTCACCCGAGTCTAATCACAGGACAACTTACAACGACCGATTAACCTAGTAACTGGTGTGTCTTTGGAACGTGCGAGGAAAACGGGGCAACTGGAGGGAACCTATGCCCTCATGGGAGGAACTTACAGAGGGCAGCAGAATTGAACTCTGAACTCTGCTGCCCTGAGTTGTGATCGTGTGGTGCAAACTGCTACACTATAGTGGTGCCCCTCTATCTGCCCCCTCACTTTACACCTGAACGTCTCAAGTTTAGGTTTTTTTTAAAATCAGACACACATGGACGCTATCACAAGGAAGTCACACCAACGCCATTACTTTTTTCAGGAGTTTTGACTTGTCGGCGACCGTTCTAACAAATCTCTACAGCTGTCCTGTTGAATCTGTCCTCAGTGGTCTGGTACGGCAATTTGAATGTGCAGGAACGTAAGGAGCTGAAGAGAGTAGTGTACTCAGCCTCATGCAGCACGGACACATTCCTCCCCAGCATCGGTATCTGCAGGAGGTGCTGCCTCAAGAAGGCAACAAAGATCCCCACCATCCGGGCCACGCCATCTTCTCTCAACTACCATGGGGCAGGGGGTATAGAGGCCTGAAGTCCCACACCACCAGGTTCAGGAACAGCTACTTCCCTTCAACCATTCGGTTCCTGAGCCAGCCAGCACAACCATAATCACGACTTCAGTACAGCAACGCTAGGACCACTTCGATTGTTGTTCTAATCGGGTTCTTTCTTGAAAAGATTGTGTTTAATTAATGTCTCAATTATTTTTTTTTGCGTGAATGCTGCTTATCTGATTCTGTGCGGCTGTGACGCTGCGGCAAGTACAGTTTTCATTACATCAGTGTTCATGTGGACTTGTGTATCTGACGATAAAATTGACTTTGACTTTGAGATTGTGCCTCTAGCAAGGACAGTAACACTGTACCTTGGGCAACACTGGGACGTTGTAATGAGGACAGTGTGGCAAAGACTAGGGCACTGTGAGTCAGTCGATAGACAGCAGGTCTGCGCCCATGTCACCAGGAGATCCAGGCATCGTATGCCTGTAAACAATAATGGGGAGACTGTATCTTCAAGCAATACTCTGCCTGTAGTGTGGACAGTCACTGCAGAAATGGGACATTCAGGAACGGTAAGGCCCTTACAGGCGACCGCAATTTGGAGGGAAGGCAGGAGTTATCCTGGGGGTGGGGTGGAGGTTATTGGTGAGGGGAGTGGTGTCGGGATAAAGGTACCTCTCCCCCTTGCCTCACCCTCTACATGCGGACAGTGAGATTTTCCCCGTCCCATACAACCCCGCTTCAAGTGTGGTGCCCACTCGGCCAAAGTCAACACAGTGCAAGACCCTGCTTCTATCTCCCCCCCCTCACACAGACTCTTGTTTTGAGGATAAATGCGATGGGCCTCGTCTTGACTGAAAGAGCAAGATGCCAAGCTACAAACTGGGAGCCAGACAGCTAATTCCCCACTCCACCCAACTACTCCATACCCTTCTCATCCCCAAACGGGGGGGGGGGCCCTCTCCCCAGTGTGGAACTGGAGCCTGTATGTTATGCACGGGCAGGGAGGCTGAGAAGGGATTTGGGAGAGAGCAGGACTAAGGATGGATCAGGGAACCCCCAGAGTTATCAAGCAATCTCAAACCCTACAGCGGACAGCCTTGCAAAAGGAACACCCCTCCTTTGTCTCATATTCCTGCAAAGCACTTCTTGCTCTGTTATTTTCTGTTTAAAAAAAATACCAGGAGCTTTGCAAAGTTGCGACTAATCCAGCGAGGCGGGCGACCTCTTTGGTAGGCATATGGGAAACATCTTGTTGATCGCAAGAATTATTTTTTTTGTGTCGTCGTTGATTTTGTATAGGATCATGCACGTTTAATGTCTTAAGCATTCTCTCTGAAGTGAAACTTGCATAAAAGAGATAAAACTGATGGAGATATTTAGCCCCTCTGCGAGGAGGGTCGGCCCACACATGCCACGTTCTTGAAGTCCATTTTCAACACCTGAAGGGCAAAAGCAAAATGAGAGAGTGTTAACAGCACCCGACTAGTGAAGAAGTTAGCAGTGCCCCACTAGTGAACAAGTGTTAGCAGTGCCCCACTAGTGAACAAATTAGCAGTGTCCCACTAGTGAACAAGAGTTAGCAGTGCCCCACTAGTGAACAAATTAGCAGTGTCCCACTAGTGAACAAGTGTTAGCAGTGCCCCACTAGTGAACAAGTTAGCAGTGCCCCACTAGTGAACAAGTGTTAGCAGTGCCCCACTAGTGAACAAATTAGCAGTGTCCCACTAGTGAACAAGTTAGCAGTGCCCCACTAGTGAACAAGTTAGCAGTGCTCACTAGTGAACAAGTGTTAGCAGTGCCCCACTAGTGAACATGAGTTAGAAGTGCCCCACTAGTGAACAAGTTAACAGTGCCCCACTAGAAAACAAGTGTTAGCAGTGCCCCACTAGTGAACAAGTTAGCAGTGCCCCACTAGTGAACAAGAGTTAGAAGTGTCCCACTAGTGAACAAGTGTTAGCAGTGCTCACTAGTGAACATGAGTTAGAAGCGTCCCACTAGTGAACAAGTTAGCAGTGCCCCACTAGTGAACAAGTGTTAGTAGTGTCCCACTAGTGAACAAGAGTTAGCAGTGCCCCACTAGTGAATGAGTGTTAGCAGTGCTCACTAGTGAACGAGTGTTAGTAGTGTCCCACTAGTGAACAAGAGTTAGCAGTGCCCCACTAGTGAATGAGTGTTAGCAGTGCTCACTAGTGAACGAGTGTTAGTAGTGTCCCACTAGTGAACATGCTAGCAGTGCCCACTAGTGAATGAGCGTTAGCAGTGCCCTGCTAGTGAACAACAGAGCGTTAGCAGTGCCCCACTTGCAAAAACGAAGTGTGCTTCATTTTCCGATGCAGAGTGCACACGGCTTTGGTCCGCCACTATTTGAGAAAGGATATAAACAGATGAGATTCTGGAAATCTTGAGCAACTCACACAAAATGCTGGAGAAACAGAGCAAGTCAAGCAGCATCTATGGAAGGGAATTTTAAAAAATCAATGTTTCCGGCCAAGACTTTTCATCAAGACCCTTCGTGAGTCTGTAAGATGCTACCTCAGACTTGCTGAGTTACTCCAAAGTTTTCTTGAGAAACATTACACTAGGACTGGATGCGTAGAGGAGAGCAAGGTAGGACACCTGGTTGGGTGGTGCCCCAGCAGCAACCTCTGGCTCAGGGCCAGCAAAAGTTAAAAGCTGGCAGTTACCTTCAGGAAGGTGAAGGAGGGTGAATATACTTCAGTCTACTTTGAGGGTTCAGCAGTGGAGAGAGTAGGCAGGATTAAATTCCTGGGCATTAACACTGCAGGTGACCTGTAGTGTCCAGCATACAGACACAGTTGCAAGGAAGACACATAGGAGGCTAAGGAGGTTCGACTTGTCACCAACCACTCTAAGAAACTTCTACAGATGTTCCCGTTGAACGTATCCTGACTGGTTGCATCTGGTCTGGTACAGCAATACAAATGTGCAGTAAAGTGAAAAACTGCAGAGAGTAGTGGGTTCAGCCCAACACATCTCGGTCATTGATAATATCTACAGGAGGCACTGAGTCAAGAAAAGCAAAGTCCATCATCAAAGATCCCCACCATCTGGGCCATGCCATCCTTTCACAGCTCCCATCGGGCAGGAAGTCCCACACCATGACATTCAGGGACAGCTATTTCCCTTCAACCATTTGGTTCTTGAACCAACGGACACAACCCTAATCACTACCTTGGTATAGCAACACTGTGACCACTCTGTACTAAACTGGACTACTTTTTTTCTAATTGTACTCTTTCGTATAAAATTTGTGTATAATTTTTTTTTCTTGTGAATGTTGTGTCTCTGATGCTCTGTGTCTGTGATGCTGTTGCTGTAAGTTTATCATTCCACCTGTGCGTCTGACAATGAACTTGACTTTGAGAGATTCACTAGGCCAATTCCCAGGATGGGAGAGGTGTTCCATACTTGTTGTGCTTCAGAAGAGTGAGGGGCAATCTTACTGAAACCTCGCAGGCCATGAGGGGGACACGGCAGGGTAGATGTGAAGATCTTTCCAGTCAAGGGAGAGCTCTGATCGAGGAGACAGATTTACGTGAATTAAAACTGAGGTGTGCTAGAACGTCTTCTCACAGAGGAAGGTGAATATCTGGAACACTCAGGAGAATGGGACTAAGGGAGGAGGGTGATAATTGCTTTAATTTGCATATAATTGAGGGCAATGCTTATGTCCATACCCTATAACTGAGAGATATTAAAATTGCAAATTGATTCTGGAAATGAGGAGAGGTTTAACCTATGAGGAGAGGTTGAGTCATCTTGGACTACATTCACTGGAATTCAGAAGAATGGGAGGGAATCTCATAGAAACATATAAAATTATGAAAGGGATAGATAGGATAGAAGCAGAAACATTGTTTGCAGTGGTAAGTGAGACTAGAACTAGGGGACTTAACCTCAAGGTTTGGTGGAATAGAATTAAGACGGGAATGAGGAGAAACTTCTTTCCAAACAGAGTAGTGAATCTGTAGAATTCTCTGCCCAGGGAAACAGTCGAGGCAGACTCATTGACTATACTTTAGACACACTTGGCATAGCAGGGGAATTGAGGGCTATGGGGAAAAGGCAGGTAGGTGGATCAGCCATGATCTGGTGACTGGTGGTCAAGGCTCAACTGTTGACTCCTGCTCCTGTTTCTTGTGTTCTTATGTAAAAGCACAGAAAAACACTGGTAAATTAAATCACAACATTGAATTACTATTGTCACTCGTATCAAAGAACAGTGAAAGACTTCGGTTTGCATGCCATCTAGATGTATCATTTCATCACATCAGTTCATTGAAGTAATACAAGGGCAAAGAACTAACGTTATGTGTCACAGGTAGACTATAAAGTGCAAGGGCCACACCAAGGTAGACAGTGAGGTCAGGGGCCACACCAAGGTAGACAACAGTGAGGTCAGGGGCCACACCAAGGTAGACAGTGAGGACGGGGGCCACACCAAGGTAGACAGTGAGGTCGGGGGCCACACCAAGGTAGACAACAGTGAGGTCAGGGGCCACACCAAGGTAGACAACAGTGAGGTCAGGGGCCACACCAAGGTAGACAACAGTGAGGTCAGGGGCCACACCAAGGTAGACAACAGTGAGGTCAGGGGCCACACCAAGGTAGACAGTGAGGACGGGGGCCACACCAAGGTAGACAGTGAGGTCGGGGGCCACACCAAGGTAGACAACAGTGAGGTCAGGGGCCACACCAAGGTAGACAGTGAGGACGGGGGCCACACCAAGGTAGACAGTGAGGTCAGGGGCCACACCAAGGTAGACAACAGTGAGGTCAGGGGCCACACCAAGGTAGACAACAGTGAGGTCAGGGGCCACACCAAGGTAGACAACAGTGAGGTCGGGGGCCACACCAAGGTAGACAACAGTGAGGTCAGGGGCCACACCAAGGTAGACAACAGTGAGGTCAGGGGCCACACCAAGGTAGACAACAGTGAGGTCGGGGGCCACACCAAGGTAGACAGTGAGATCAGGAGCCCACCTTGCCGTATTAGGGGCCATTCAGTGGTCAGAATCAGGCTGATTGTCACTGCCGTAGAGTACATTGTGAAATTTAATGTCTTGCAGCAGCAGTACAGTGCAAAACATAAAAATTACTGCAAGCTTAAACAAACAGATAATGAGGCCGTGTTAACGGGCTGATGGCCCATTCAGAAATAGTCAATAGACTTATAAAAGCAGGTTAGAATCAGAACTAGAAAGATCCATTATCACTGTTTTATATTCCTAGAATAATAGACCTGATTCTGATTCTGTAAATGATAGAATCTGCTGTCTGATTGTCCCCAGAACCTGAGAGTTGGCTTACCATGCACATTAGCTTCCAGCTCACTGAAACCCCATTCCTGGGCTCACGGAGACTCTCTTTCGAATTAATAGTGTGCTGCAGTATTCATTGGATTAACATTCGGTGTTCTGGGGGACCTATAGTCCTAAGGAAGGGAGAATAAGGGGTAATAGGGATGTGGATGTGCTGATAGGGTAACAGGGAACCACAGACCAAGTCTAAAAGTAGAGACATGGAACTTAGCAGTGACAGCACCAGGTTTAAGGAACCTCACAAATGATGTAATAGTGTACACCACTGATGTTTTGCTGTTAGACTTGTCAATAATAATTTTATTCTCTAATCAAGACCTAGTTTGTTACTTAATTAAGTCTTTCTGCAACCATTATTCTACTATCAAAACCTAGAAATCACGTTTCTATGCAATCTTGTTATCTGGGGATGTAAAAGCTGTCCCAGATCCGTGCTCTAGGTTATCAGCTTTAGCTGGCGTGCGCATTAGCGTCAATAAATCACCCGTTATTTCAAGCACCAGCTTTGAGTGGCTTCCTGTTTACTCCTACACTTGATAACCGGGAAGAATCTTCCAGTCCCGAGCATCGCTGGATTATCAAAACTCTGCTACAGTCCCCACATAACATTGTGCGGATACAAGCCGCCCACTGATCATCATGTACGTGGGATAGGAACCGGAGCTGGCTTATTATCATCACCTGTACCAAGGTCCAGTGAAAAGTTTCTCCTGCATAGTGTTCCTGTAGATGAATTCATTGAGGTAGGACAAGGTAAAACAATAACAGTGCAGAATGCAGTGTAACAGCTACAGAGAGAGTGCAGTGCAGGTAAACAATAACATAGAACAGTACAGCACAGTACAGGCCCTTCGGCCCACAATGTTGTGCCGACCCTCAAACCCTGCCTCCCATATAACCCCCACCTTAAATTCCTCCATATACCTGTCTAGTAGTCTCTTAAACTTCACTAGTGTATCTGCCTCCACCACTGAATCAGGCAGTGCATTCCACGCACCAACCACTCTCTGAGTAAAAAAACTTCCTCTAATACCCCACTTGAACTTTCCACCCTTTCCCTTAAAGCCATGTCCTCTTGTACCGAGCAGTGGTGCCCTGGGGAATAGGCGCTGGCTGTCCACTCTGTCTATTCCTCTTAATATCTTGTATACCTCTATCATGTCTCCTCTCATCCTCCTCCTCTCTAAAGAGTAAAGCCCTGGGTCCCTTAATCTCTGATCAAGGTGCAAGATCATCACAAGGTTAAGTATGAGGTCAGGTGTCCATTTTATCTTATCGGGGAACCATTCCGTAATCTATAACAGTGAGTTAGAAGCTATCTTTGAGCCTGATGCTATGTGCTTTCAGTTTGTTCTGGTGGGAGGTGGGAGAAGAGAGAATGGAGTCTTAGATTAAACCTTGGAGGGAGGGCTGGTTCCTGTGATGTGACAAGCTGTGGTCCACATCTCTCTGTAGCTTCTTGCTGTGGTGCATTGATAAAAATTGGTGAGGGTCGGCGGGGACCTGCCTCCTGAGGAAGCAGAGGCGATAGTGAGCTTTCTTGGCTATGTAGACAGGCTACCAGTGATTGCAGCATGGATAATAACTTCTTAATGGCCAATATGCTAAAGTCATTATCCAGTTACTAAGGAATTAGCACTATTGAGTACTATATCACTGTAGTTAATTAACAACAGAGCACAAAGGGATTTTAACTCTTTATCTCGGTGATGCTGATATTGGATATTAACACTCCCCGACAGCTGGAGTGGAAGTGGTGGTTTGGGATATTAATCTCTTATCAGTACAACACTGTCGATTGTTTTATTTTCAAATTACTGTAATAGGCAAATCTCCAACATCTGCCTCCCCTCCATGGCTACTGTCTATACTCCCCGATGTCTCAGTAAAGCAGCCTGCATAATCAAAAGACCTCACCCACCCCAGACATTCCCTCTTCTCCCCTCTCCCGTCGGGCAGAAGATTCAAAATCCTGAAAGCACGTACCACCAGGCTCGAGGACAGCTTCTACCCCGCTGCTATCAGACCCTTGCATGATACGAAGGACTTCTGACCTCACATTCTCCCTCATTATGAGCCTACACTTCATCGTCTTTCCCTGTAACTGTTACACTTTATTCTACACTTTATCCTTTCATCCTGTTCTGTGGACTGTGTAACGATTCGATCTGTAAGACAACCTTTTCACTGTACCTCAGCACTTGAGACAATAATAAGCCGATTCTAATTCCCCGTCTACCTTGTCCTGGCCCTTGCACCTTATTGTCTACCTGCACTGCACTCTCTCTGTAACTGTAATGCTCCATTCTGCACCTGTCACTGTTTCCCCTCGTTCTACCTCAGTGCACTATGTAATGGTCTGATCTGTAGGCACAGTCTGCAAGACCAACTTTCACTGTACCTTGGCACAATAAATACCAATTACGATGCCAGGATTATTGTAGTTCACAATAATATTATCATAGCGAAATGTGGCTCTCATAGTTAACACACAAGTGGTTAAACTTTGATTAATTATCACACAATTAGCTTTGTGAGCATTAATTCCCTTATGGATATTACAGCACTGACACCGTTGGTTATTAATGTAATTGAAATAGCAGGGAGACAGAAATAGCTTGGAGATATGAGGATGAGAGACTTGTCCTTTTCTAGTTGCTATAGAAACGGTAAGGACCGTGGGAGATGGAAACAAAATGGAACCCTGGTATCTTCGAGCATTTTGGTCAGCATGAACCAGTTGGGCCGAGGGGCCAGTTACTGGGCTGTGTGACTCTGTATTAGCCCCACATTGGGGCCTCTAAGGCACTATCCATTTATTTTATTTTTTATTGAGACTCTTGTTCCATATTTATTGTAACTTACAGTAGTTTTGAATACCTTGCACTGTACTGCTTCCACAAAACAACTTTTACAACATACCTGATTCTGACCCTGGTTCATACGCCATTCCTTCACAGACTGTTGTTAAAATAGCACAACACCCCCCCTACCGGCCTTTACTGAGACATCTCTAGCTCCTCCGCCACTGTTGGTCAGTTCTGCGGAAGGCGAGCGAGGGTTTCGGTGCCTACTGCCTGCCTTTCGCTCGCTGCCGAGAAGGAGCCTGTGAGCGGCCTATCGCTGTGTGGCTCGCCGTGGTAGGTGGGTAGGCCTCTGTGCCTCGTACAGTGTCCCCCTCTTTTGATGAATATCGTGGTTCTGTGTTTGTGGATTGGAGTATTGTATTGATGAACTGTGAACTTTTTCCAGACTTACGGTTTTTATAGTCTGTGTTTTTACCGCCTGCTCCTTTTCTGTTTTGTTGTGTGAGCCGGGGCTGATGCTCTGTTGGTTTTTGGGGAGGGGAGGGGTTGTTTTTTTTGGGGGGGGGGTCGATGATCCTGTTCCATTTTGTGCAGGGGGAGGGTGGTTGATGATCGAGATGCCGTTCTGCTTTTGTTCGGGGGAGTGGGGCTTTGGGTTGGATGTTTCCCTCTGAAAGACTTTCATGTTCTTTTGTTCCATGGCTATCTGGAGCAGACGAATTTCAGAGTTGTGTACGGATGCATGCTTTGATAGTAAACGAACCTTTGAACCTTTAAGGAGACAACACATTATGACATTGCCCCCGCAATTGTCACTTTGGACATAGGACAGTGAGATGCTACCCAAATATTGATTACAACAGTAATAACCTCCCATTATAGTCACTCTATGATTATAACAGGGCCAGGATAGTAAAGTTCCTCACAGTACAGTTTTTAAAAGGGAATTAAACTACTGCTGTGAGGTTTCAAAAGACTGCAGAACTGTACAGCACTGGACAGGACTTTTGCCCATGGTGTTGTGGAGATCTTGATACCAATTTACACTGAATGTGCTGTGAATGATTCATATCCCTCCATTCTCTTCATAACCACCTGTCTATTTAAAGCCTTGTAATTCCCACCTACACCTTAATTCCCTCACCTACACCTAGAAATCTATTCCAGGGGCCTGGCACTCTGTAGAAATCAAATTTCCCCTAATCTCGCCTTTAAGCTTCCTCCCTCCCACTCGAGAGCCTGGCCCCCAGGGTTTGATCTTTCTGCCCTTCCTGCTGTCGATCCTATTCACACTCCTCATACTTGTACAAACTTCTGTCCGACACCCACTCGGCCCTCGCCGCATCAGAGAAAACAACCGAACTTTGTCTAACCGCAGACGCGAGAAAATCGTCAGGCGCCGGAAATCCGAGCAACGCACACAGAACGCTGGAGGAACTCAGCAGGCCGGGCAGCATCTGTGGAAAAGAGCAAACAGTCGACATTTCGGGCCGAGACCCTTCACGCCTGGCCTGTTGAGTTCCTCCAGCGTTTCAGTGTGTGTTGCTTGAAGTTTGTCTAACCTGGCATCATGTAGATCATACACCCTCCAGTGCAATCAGCTTCATGGTGAACTGATTCTTGTCCCTCTCCTAAGCCTCCCTCGCCCCCTCACCAACCTTGTAATGGGGCAAACAGAAGTGAACACATTAACCCCAGGCTCAGACTCACCAAACTTTTACCAAAAAGCTGCAGCATGGCCTCACGTCTTATAAAAACCTCTGCAAGGTTTTACATCCAAGATGGCCGAAGGGTTTGCTGGGGCAGCCCACATTCTGGTGCCAATGTAGCATGCCCACGATGCTCCGCAGAACAAAACGGGACAACGGCAACAGATCAACCCCCTCCCTCCCTTCCCACCCACGGACACGGACTGACCTTCAACTCCAGGTCAGGCCTCTGGGCCTCCAGGCTCCAGCCACTGGGTCGTGAATTCGGGACTTCCGACCAACCTCCAGCCTTTGACCTTTGGTATCGACCCCTGGCGTAGCCGATGATGGGACCCTGGGGCTCGAACTCTGACTGACCGACTGATCTTCGTGATTCCTGCCCGCGCGGACCTGGGTCATCCCGGAAGCCATGGGGGTCCGTGTCACTGGCCTTCGAGCGCAAAGCAGAGGCCTCAACTCTGGATGTCCTTCGTTGCCCGTCCACATTGCTGACCTTCAGACACAGAGCACCGAACGCCACCATATCCCCGTCCCTAAGCCCTAATCTGACACCTAACTCCCCCCTTTGTCCCTGAAACCATCTCTGCAAACTTAAAAAAGACATCTAATTCTAAGCCACGATCTTGACAGAGACTGCAGCTCATCACCATCCAGAGGAAACAACCCCAATTTGTCCGATATTACTTTACAGAACATGGCTTCTAATTCAGGCTACATCCTGGTAACAAACACAAAATGCTGGAGGAACGCAGCAGGCCAGGCAGCATCTACAGAAAAGATGCGATGTTCTGGGCCGAGAGCCTTCGGCAGAACTCAGTAGAACCCCTTGTGAGCCCTGCCAAAGGGTTTCGGCCCAAGACGTTGACTGCCTACTCTTTTCCATAGATGCTGCCTGACCTGCTGAGTTCCTCCAGCGTTTTGTGTGTGGAGCTTGGATTTCCAGCATCTGCAGGTTTTCTCTTGCTTGTAGCATCCTGGTAAGCCTCTCCTGCACCTTTTCTGCGATCTCCACATCCGCCGAACTGCACACGGAACGGAGCAGTTTAAGACTGCACTGAAGTGACTGAAACCACGACATTAACTGTTCAGTAGCTAACAGCAGAAAGAGAGATTGTGACTGGCTGCATCGCCGCCTGCTGCGGAGGGATCCGGGGCACGGGATCGCGAGGGGCCGCGGAGGGTAGTGGGCACGGGATCGCGAGGGGCCGCGGAGGGACCCGGGGCACGGGATCGCGAGGGGCCGCGGAGGGTAGTGGGCACGGGATCGCGAGGGGCCGCGGAGGGACCCGGGGCACGGGATCGCGAGGGGCCGCGGAGGGACCCGGGGCACGGGATCGCGAGGGGCCGCGGAGGGTAGTGGGCACGGGATCGCGAGGGGCCGCGGAGGGACCCGGGGCACGGGATCGCGAGGGGCCGCGGAGGGTAGTGGGCACGGGATCGTGAGGGGCCGCGGAGGGACCCGGGGCACGGGATCGCGAGGGGCCGCGGAGGGTAATGGGCTCAGCCAGCTCCATCGGGGGCACAACCCTCCCCCACCCTCGACGATATCCTCACATCCATCGCTAAGGATTGTCACCACTCGGGACGCGCCCTCCTCACTTTATTACCGTCAGGGAGGATGTCGGGGAGCCACACTCAACCTTTCAGAAACAGCTCCTTCCACCCCTCCAGCAGAACTGTGAGTGGTCCCTGAGCCCATGAGCACCGCCTCCATTTATTTATTTATTGCTTTTTCATAATATCGTAACGAATTTCACAACCTACGCCGGTGTTAATAGACTTGCTTCTGATTCTTGCTACCACAGAACAACAAGTTTCATGACGTACTCAACGCCAGTGATAACAGGCCCGATTCTGATGCCTGAGCACTGACTGCCTTCAATCAGTCGCTCCCATTACGTGAGTCACTGCCCAGAGTGCGCTAGCCCCCTTACTGACTACAGAAGAGCTCACAGAGTGTGGTGCGATTGGCTGCCAGAGACTCATTTTGATATTAACCTGCAATTGGATATTCTGGAAATAGCACTGTAGGTTATTAAACCTATCCTGTTATTATTCTAATCATCAGACAGAAAGCCGTAAGTCATTGTAGATAGAGCATTGTGGATGGAGCATACATCCCCCCTGCTGAGGTGGAGACGATTGGGAGCTTCTAGTTTGCTGGTATAAACATCACCTGTCCTGGTCCAGACACAGAGACGCTCACCAGCACCTCCCTTTCCTCATTTGGCGAAGGAAATATGTGCCTGATCAGCCTCACCAACGTTTACAGACGCACCGCTGAAAGCCTCCTATCGCAGCTCGGTCCAGCGGCCGCTCCGCCTGAGACTGCAGCGTGATCGCGGCTCACAGCTCGAGGCCAGAGGGGGCAGGAGAAACAGGCCGGTGCTCGGGCCATTTCAGCGCCGGGTCACATTGGCACGTTCGGGTGGCTGGGGCCGAGGATTCGGGCCGGCGTCCAGCCGGCTGGTTAATTCGCCTCTGTGCTGGATTGACTCTGCAGCTGCGGCCTGCAACTCTCAGGGTCGTTGGCCAGCTATGGCAGTATTTCTCTTCGTGGCTCTACACTGGCTTTCGTGGACTGAGCTCGTGCTCCGAGTGTTACTTGTTCACTTTCATCGTTTCCATGACTCGTTCTTGGGTGTTTGCTGGTCTTCGTTGGGTGGCTTATTGCGTTCCAAGGAACCTCCAACCTGATGGCATGAACATTGACTTCTCTAACTTCCGTTAATGCCCCTCCTCCCCTTCTTACCCCATCCCTGACATATTTAGTTTTTTTTCCCCTCCTCTTTTTTTTTCTCTCTCTCTGCCCATCACTCTGCCTGTTCTCCATCTCCCTCTGGTGCTCCCCTCCCCCTTTCTGTCTCCCTAGGCCTCCCGTCCCATGATCCTTTCCCTTCTCCAGCTCTGTATCACTTTCGCCAATCACCTTCCCAGCTCTCAGCTTCACCCCCCCCCCCCCCGTCTTCTCCTATCATTTCGCATTTCCCCCTCCCCCTCCCACTTTCAAATCTCTTATTATCTTTTCTTTCAGTTAGTCCTGACGAAGGGTCTCGGCCCGAAACGTTGACAGTGCTTCTCCCTATAGATGCTGCCTGGCCTGCTGCGTTCCACTGACATTTGGTGTCTGGTCCTATTGTGTCCCTTTGTTTTGTGGCTGCCTGCAAGAAGATGAATGTAAAAGCTGTATAAAGTATGTTGGTAATAAATATACTTTGAAAGTTGAATGACATTGACATGGCTGGTGATTACGGGAAGGGCAGGTGGTATATTACTGCACTGATTCACTCTTCAGTTTGCCTCAGTACATTTGACAATAATAAATGAATTACCAATTCTTCCCCACGCCCAGAGAGTTGTGGACGCAGCTCAGCATATCACAGGAATTGACCTCCAATGGACTCCATCCACACTTCACAGTGCTCGCTAAGGATTTTTTAAAGATTAGCTTTATTTGTTACATTGAAACATAGAGTTCACGTGAAATCCAGTCAGCGAAGGGTGTACTGGGCAACTGGCGAGTCGGCAGTCTTCCGCTGCCGCCTTCAACTCTCTAACTCTAAGCTGTGAGTGCAGCTTTGGACTGTGGGAGGAAACCGGCCCGGCCACGTGCAAATGGACAGACTCCTTCCAGCCAGCAGCAGGAATCGAACCCCCGATCTTACAGCTGGCCCTGTAGTAGCGTTACATTAACCACTCTGCGACCAAGCTGCCCGGCAGCCAACATTATCGAGGATCCCACCCACCCCGGATATTCTCGCGTTGCCCCTCCCCTATCGGGCTGAACGCACAAAAGCCTGAAGCACATACCACCAGCCTCTGCCAGCAGACTCGAGCGAACCGCCTGTGTGGCAGGTCGGACTCTCGATGTCACAGTATACCTTGGTATGAATTTATACCTCATTGCCTGCCTGCACTGCACTTTCTCTGTAGCTGTTACACTTTATTCTGCATTCTGTTATTGTTTTACCTCGTTCTACCCCAACGCTCTATATAATGGCTGCATTAACAGTGTGTACGACAAGTTTTTCACTGTATTTAGCGAGGTGACAATATTAAACCAATTCCAGTATCGATGTGGGCCTCCATTGGTCGTGGTTGACTGGGGATGTTATGTCCCAGCTGTCTGCGTTATGAACACAAGCCAGTACACAGTCTAGTGCAGAACGATACGGAGAGCAAGCTGCTCCCCGTGTAGCAGGCTCCCCCTCTCCATGCAGCCGATGAATCACGAGAGGGCGATAACATTCAGCATCAGCAGCACCACATGCAGTCAGCATTGAACGCAACTTAGGGCTCTCTCAGGGACTCCAGCTCCCGACTTCCCTTCAGGGTTTACCCCCGAAGAATTCCCCATGAGTGGGTATAGCTGCAAGGCGGGGCGGGGGGGGGGGGGGGGGGAGGTTTGAGATCATTTTTCCTTCTCAAGGATGAGCTGCCAACTAATGCTGCCTTAAGCGACTGGTTTGAAGGTGCCAATAACCTGCCCTTGCCCTTTCCCCTGTCAATTGAAGAGACTTCACTGGCCAGTAGCTAAGCCACATGTGAAGGCCAGGAGCTGGACTTGGTTGTCAGAGGCTATTTGAGATGCACACCATTGGGAGATTTATAGGTAGTGGGAGCTTGTCCCCACCCAGCCATGTATCCATTACCAATACCTTCAAGTTACCCTCAGTCAAATTCCAGATCCTTCTTATGCTCTGTGTTAAAAATACACCATATCCTTTCATCACACTTGTATCCTATGTCATCACAGTAACTTAACTACAGGCATATCGCTTTCTGAACCCTGGTCCTCTGGAGTCTGGCATGACTCCAAAGGCTCTTGCAAACTTCTACAGATGTACGGTGGAGCACATTCTGACTGGTAGCCACTGACATGGAGACTCCGGTGAACAGGATCACAAGAGAGTGCAGAGGATTGAACTCTGCCAATTCCATCCTGGGCACAACACTCTCCACCATCCAGGATATCCACACGAGTCAGTGCCTTAAGAGGGTGGCATTCGTCACTAAAGATCCTCATCACCCAGGACATGTCCTCTGCTCATTACTACCATCGGGGAGGAGGTACAGGAGCCTGAGGACCCACACTCAATGATTCAGGAATAGCTTCTTCCCTTCCGTCATCAGATTTCTGAACAGGCCCTAAATCCGCGAACACTGCCGTACCATTCCTTTCATGCACTATTGATATCTTTGTAACTTATGGTAATGTTTCCGTCTTGCTGCCACAAAACAAGCTTCACTTCATCTAAGTCGGAGATAATAAACCTGATTCTTCTTCTGAAGTTGGGCCAAAGGCTCTGTTTCTGTGCTTTTCAACTGCACAAGTCTGTAACACCCATGAGTGGTAGATGGCCTATCCCTCCTTTTCAGGGGTTAAAACTGTTATGGAGGTCTGAACGTTGCTTATCAACAGTGGAATCTGTTTCTCTGTCTCTTTGTGTCTCTCTGTGTCTCTCTGTCCCCGTGTCTTGTGTCCCCATGTCCCCATGTCCCTGTGTCTCCGTGTCTCCATGTCCCTGTGTCTCTCTGTCCCTGTGTCCCTGTGTCTCTCTCTGTCCCCATGTCTCTGTGTCCCCATGTCCCCGTCTCCCTGTCTCTCTGTCCCCGTGTCCCTGTGTCTCCGTGTCTCTCTCTGTCCCCATGTCCCCGTCTCCCTGTCTCTCTGTCCCCGTGTCCCTGTGTCTCTCTGTCCCCGTATCTCCCTGTCCCTGTCTCTCTGTCCCCGTGTCCCTCTGTCCCTGTGTCCCTCTCTGTCCCTGTGTCCCTTTGTCCCTGTGTCTCCCTGTCCCCGTATCTCCCTGTCCCTGTCTCTCTGTCCCCGTGTCTCTCTGTCCCCGTGTCTCTGTCCCCGTGTCTCTGTGTCTCTCTGTCCCTGTGTCCCTCTCTGTCCCCGTGTCTTTGTGTCCCCGTGTCCCCGTGTCTCCCTGTCCCTGTCACTCTGTCCCCGTGTCTCCCTGTCCCTGTCTCTCTGTCCCCGTGTCTCTGTGTCCCTGTGTCTCTCTGTCTCTCTGTCCCTGTGTCTCTCTGTCTCTGTGTCTCTCTGTCCCTGTGTCTCTCTGTCCCTGTGTCTCTCTGTCCCCGTGTCTCTCTGTCTCTGTGTCTCTCTGTCCCTGTGTCTCTCTGTCCCTGTGTCCCTCTGTCCCTGTGTCTCTCTCTGTCCCTGTGTCTCCCTGTCTCTCTGTCCCCGTGTCCCCGTATCTCCCTGTCCCTGTCTCTCTGTCCCCGTGTCTCCCTGTCCCTGTCTCTCTGTCCCCGTGTCTCTCTGTCTCTGTGTCTCTCTGTCCCCGTGTCTCTCTGTCCCTGTGTCTCTCTGTCCCTGTGTCCCTCTGTCCCTGTGTCTCTCTCTGTCCCTGTGTCCCTCTGTCCCTGTGTCTCTCTCTGTCCCCATGTCTCTGTGTCCCCATGTCCTCGTCTCCCTGTCTCTCTGTCCCCGTGTCCCTGTGTCCCTGTGTCTCCATGTCTCTCTCTGTCCCCATGTCCCCGTGTCCCTGTGTCTCTCTGTCCCCGTATCTCCCTGTCCCTGTCTCTCTGTCCCCGTGTCCCTCTGTCCCTGTGTCCCTCTCTGTCCCCGTGTCCCTGTGTCTCCCTCTCCCCGTATCTCCCTGTCCCTGTCTCTCTGTCCCCGTGTCTCTGTTCCTGTGTCCCTGTGTCTCTCTGTCTCTCTGTCCCTGTGTCTCTCTGTCCCCGTGTCCGTGTCTCTCTGTCCCTGTGTCTCTGTTCCTGTGTCCCTGTGTCTCTGTGCCTCTCTGTCCCTGTGTCCCTGTGTCTCTCTGTCTCTCTGTCCCTGTGTCTCTCTGTCCCCGTGTCTCTGTGTCTCTCTGTCCCCGTGTCTCCGTGTCTCTCTGTCCCCGTGTCCCTGTGTCTCTCTGTCCCTGTGTCCCCGTGTCTCCGTGTCTCTCTGTCCCCGTGTCCCTGTGTCTCTCTGTCCCTGTGTCTCTCTGTCCCCGTGTCTCCGTGTCTCTCTGTCCCCGTGTCCCTGTGCCTCTCTGTCCCTGTGTCCCTGTGTCTCCCTGTCCGTGTCCCTGTGTCCCTCTGTCCCTGTGTCTCTCTGTCTCGCTATCCCTGTGTCTCTCTGTCCCTGTGTCCCTGTGTCTCTGTGCCTCTCTGTCCCTGTGTCCCTGTGTCTCTCTGTCCCTGTGTCTCCATGTCTCTCTGTCCCCGTGTCCGTGTCTCTCTGTCCCTGTGTCTCTGTTCCTGTGTCCCTGTGTCTCTGTGCCTCTCTGTCCCTGTGTCCCTGTGTCTCTCTGTCCCTGTGTCTCCATGTCTCTCTGTCCCCGTGTCCGTGTCTCTCTGTCCCTGTGTCTCTGTTCCTGTGTCCCTGTGTCTCTGTGTCTCTGTGTCTCTCTGTCCCTGTGTCTCCATGTCTCTCTGTCTCGCTGTCCCTGTGTCTCTCTGTCTCTGTGTCTCCCTGTCTCCATGTCTCTCTGTCCCCGTGTCTCCCTGTCTCTGTCTCTCTGTCTCTGTGTCTCTCTGTCTCTGTGTCTCCCTGTCCCTGTCTCTCTGTCTCTGTGCCTCCCTGTCCCTGTGTCTCTCTGTCTCTGTGTCTCCCTGTCCCTGTCTCTCTGTCCCCGTGTCTCTCTGTCCCTGTGTCCCCGTGTCTCTGTGTCTCTCTGTCCCCGTGTCCCTGTGTCTCTCTGTCTCTCTGTCCCTGTGTCTCTCTGTCCCTGTGTCTCCATGTCTCTCTGTCCCCGTGTCTCTGTTCCTGTGTCCCTGTGTCTCTGTGCCTCTCTGTCCCTGTGTCCCTGTGTCTCTCTGTCTCTCTGTCCCTGTGTCTCTGTTCCTGTGTCCGTGTCTCTGTGCCTCTCTGTCCCTGTGTCCCTGTGTCTCTCTGTCTCTCTGTCCCCGTGTCCCTGTGTCTCTCTGTCCCTGTGTCTCTCTGTCCCCGTGTCCCTGTGTCTCTCTGTCCCTGTGTCCCTGTGTCTCTGTGCCTCTCTGTCCCTGTGTCCCTGTGTCTCTCTGTCCGTGTCTCCATGTCTCTCTGTCCCCGTGTCCGTGTCTCTCTGTCCCTGTGTCTCTGTTCCTGTGTCCCTGTGTCTCTGTGCCTCTCTGTCCCTGTGTCCCTGTGTCTCTCTGTCTCTCTGTCTCCGTGTCTCTCTGTCCCCGTGTCCCTGTGTCTCTCTGTCCCTGTGTCTCTGTTCCTGTGTCCCTGTGTCTCTGTGCCTCTCTGTCCCTGTGTCTCTCTGTCCCTGTGTCTCTGTTCCTGTGTCCCTGTGTCTCTGTGCCTCTCTGTCCCTGTGTCCCTGTGTCTCTCTGTCTCTCTGTCCCTGTGTCTCTCTGTCCCTGTGTCTCTCTGTCCCCGTGTCTCTCTGTCTCTGTGTCTCTCTGTCCCTGTGTCTCTCTGTCCCTGTGTCCCTCTGTCCCTGTGTCTCTCTCTGTCCCTGTGTCTCCCTGTCTCTCTGTCCCCGTGTCCCCGTATCTCCCTGTCCCTGTCTCTCTGTCCCCGTGTCTCCCTGTCCCTGTCTCTCTGTCCCCGTGTCTCTCTGTCTCTGTGTCTCTCTGTCCCCGTGTCTCTCTGTCCCTGTGTCTCTCTGTCCCTGTGTCCCTCTGTCCCTGTGTCTCTCTCTGTCCCTGTGTCCCTCTGTCCCTGTGTCTCTCTCTGTCCCCATGTCTCTGTGTCCCCATGTCCTCGTCTCCCTGTCTCTCTGTCCCCGTGTCCCTGTGTCCCTGTGTCTCCATGTCTCTCTCTGTCCCCATGTCCCCGTGTCCCTGTGTCTCTCTGTCCCCGTATCTCCCTGTCCCTGTCTCTCTGTCCCCGTGTCCCTCTGTCCCTGTGTCCCTCTCTGTCCCCGTGTCCCTGTGTCTCCCTCTCCCCGTATCTCCCTGTCCCTGTCTCTCTGTCCCCGTGTCTCTGTTCCTGTGTCCCTGTGTCTCTCTGTCTCTCTGTCCCTGTGTCTCTCTGTCCCCGTGTCCGTGTCTCTCTGTCCCTGTGTCTCTGTTCCTGTGTCCCTGTGTCTCTGTGCCTCTCTGTCCCTGTGTCCCTGTGTCTCTCTGTCTCTCTGTCCCTGTGTCTCTCTGTCCCCGTGTCTCTGTGTCTCTCTGTCCCCGTGTCTCCGTGTCTCTCTGTCCCCGTGTCCCTGTGTCTCTCTGTCCCTGTGTCCCCGTGTCTCCGTGTCTCTCTGTCCCCGTGTCCCTGTGTCTCTCTGTCCCTGTGTCTCTCTGTCCCCGTGTCTCCGTGTCTCTCTGTCCCCGTGTCTCCGTGTCTCCCTGTCCGTGTGTCCCTGTGCCTCTGTGTCCCTGTGTCTCTCTGTCCCTGTGCCTGTGTCTCTCTGTCCCTGTGTCCCTGTGCCTCTCTGTCCCTGTGTCCCTGTGTCTCCCTGTCCGTGTCTCTCTGTCCCTGTGTCCCTGTGTCTCCCTGTCCGTGTCTCTCTGTCCCTGTGTCCCTGTGCCTCTGTGTCCCTGTGTCTCTCTGTCCCTGTGTCTGTGTCCTTGTGTCCCTCTGTCCCTGTGTCCCTCTGTCCCTGTGTCTCTCTGTCTCGCTGTCCCTGTGTCTCTCTGTCCCTGTGTCTGTGTCCTTGTGTCCCTCTGTCCCTCTGTCCCTGTGTCTCTCTGTCTCGCTGTCCCTGTGTCTCTCTGTCCCTGTGTCTCTGTGCCTCTCTGTCCCTGTGTCTCTCTGTCTCTCTGTCCCTGTGTCTCCATGTCTCTCTGTCCCCGTGTCCCTGTGTCTCTGTTCCTGTGTCCCTGTGTCTCTGTGCCTCTCTGTCCCTGTGTCCCTGTGTCTCTCTGTCTCACTGTCCCTGTGTCTCTCTGTCCCTGTGCCTCTCTGTCTCTGTGTCTCCCTGTCCGTGTCTCTCTGTCCCTGTGTCCCTGTGCCTCTCTGTCCCTGTGTCCCTGTGTCTCCCTGTCCGTGTCCCTGTGTCCCTCTGTCCCTGTGTCTCTCTGTCTCGCTATCCCTGTGTCTCTCTGTCCCTGTGTCCCTGTGTCTCTGTGCCTCTCTGTCCCTGTGTCCCTGTGTCTCTCTGTCCCTGTGTCTCCATGTCTCTCTGTCCCCGTGTCCGTGTCTCTCTGTCCCTGTGTCTCTGTTCCTGTGTCCCTGTGTCTCTGTGCCTCTCTGTCCCTGTGTCCCTGTGTCTCTCTGTCCCTGTGTCTCCATGTCTCTCTGTCCCCGTGTCCGTGTCTCTCTGTCCCTGTGTCTCTGTTCCTGTGTCCCTGTGTCTCTGTGTCTCTGTGTCTCTCTGTCCCTGTGTCTCCATGTCTCTCTGTCTCGCTGTCCCTGTGTCTCTCTGTCTCTGTGTCTCCCTGTCTCCATGTCTCTCTGTCCCCGTGTCTCCCTGTCTCTGTCTCTCTGTCTCTGTGTCTCTCTGTCTCTGTGTCTCCCTGTCCCTGTCTCTCTGTCTCTGTGCCTCCCTGTCCCTGTGTCTCTCTGTCTCTGTGTCTCCCTGTCCCTGTCTCTCTGTCCCCGTGTCTCTCTGTCCCTGTGTCCCCGTGTCTCTGTGTCTCTCTGTCCCCGTGTCCCTGTGTCTCTCTGTCTCTCTGTCCCTGTGTCTCTCTGTCCCTGTGTCTCCATGTCTCTCTGTCCCCGTGTCTCTGTTCCTGTGTCCCTGTGTCTCTGTGCCTCTCTGTCCCTGTGTCCCTGTGTCTCTCTGTCTCTCTGTCCCTGTGTCTCTGTTCCTGTGTCCGTGTCTCTGTGCCTCTCTGTCCCTGTGTCCCTGTGTCTCTCTGTCTCTCTGTCCCCGTGTCCCTGTGTCTCTCTGTCCCTGTGTCTCTCTGTCCCCGTGTCCCTGTGTCTCTCTGTCCCTGTGTCCCTGTGTCTCTGTGCCTCTCTGTCCCTGTGTCCCTGTGTCTCTCTGTCCGTGTCTCCATGTCTCTCTGTCCCCGTGTCCGTGTCTCTCTGTCCCTGTGTCTCTGTTCCTGTGTCCCTGTGTCTCTGTGCCTCTCTGTCCCTGTGTCCCTGTGTCTCTCTGTCTCTCTGTCTCCGTGTCTCTCTGTCCCCGTGTCCCTGTGTCTCTCTGTCCCTGTGTCTCTGTTCCTGTGTCCCTGTGTCTCTGTGCCTCTCTGTCCCTGTGTCTCTCTGTCCCTGTGTCTCTGTTCCTGTGTCCCTGTGTCTCTGTGCCTCTCTGTCCCTGTGTCCCTGTGTCTCTCTGTCTCTCTGTCCCTGTGTCTCCATGTCTCTCTGTCCCCGTGTCTCCGTGTCTCTCTGTCCCCGTGTCCCTGTGTCTCTCTGTCCCCATGTCCCTGTCTCTCTGTCCCCGTGTCCCTGTGTCTCTCTGTCCCCGTGTCTCTCTGTCCCTGTGTCTCCCTGTCCCCGTATCTCCCTGTCCCTGTCTCTCTGTCCCTGTCCGTGTCTCTCTGTCCCTGTGTCCCTGTGTCTCCCTGTCCCTGTGTCTCTCTGTCCCTGTGTCCCTGTGTCTCTCTGTCTCTCTGTCCCTGTGTCCCTGTGTCTCTCTGTCCCCGTGTCCCTGTGCCTCTCTGTCCCTGTGTCTCTCTGTCCCCGTGTCCCTGTGTCTCTCTGTCCCTGTGCCTCCCTGTCCCTGTGCCTCCCTGTCCCTGTGTCTCTCTGTCTCTGTGTCTCCCTGTCCCTGTGTCTCTCTGTCTCTGTGTCTCCCTGTCCCTGTCTCTCTGTCTCTGTGTCTCCCTGTCCCTGTGTCTCTCTGTCTCTGTGTCTCCCTGTCCCTGTCTCTCTGTCTCTGTGTCTCCCTGTCCCTGTGTCTCTCTGTCCCCGTGTCTCTGTCTGTCGCATTTTCCTGTTTCAGAGACAGCGTGCCAGTGCATAGTTTTTCAAGAAGGTGACATCTATCGTCAAGGACACTGGCCATACAGGACACGCCCTTTTCTAATTACTGCATCAGGGAGAAGGTACAGGAGCCTGAAGACCCACACAGGAACAGCTTCTTCCCCTCCGCTATCAGATTTCTGTACAGTCCATGAACACTACCTCACTATTCCTTTCTTTTTTCACTGAATATAAATTACTATTTATAGTCATTTTATGTCTTTGCACGAGAGATCAACAAATTTCACCTCATATAAATCAGAGATAATAGCCCTGAATCTGATTCTGATTCTGTTATACGAGTGCGTGCAGTGTGCAGGACCAGGTGCGGCAGACTTTGGCAGAGGTCGGAGCTTACCCTCCAACTTCAAGTCACAGCAGTGGTCTAGAGGTTAGACCTGTCGCCTCTCGCCTCCAGGTTCAGCCTGACCTCTGACACAGCCTGCGTGGTTGCTCGACCTTCTCTCCGTGAACGTCAGAGCTTCTTTTGACATCCCACGTGTGGGATAATTGTCTTGTATCGTGCCCCCTTATGATATTCAACACCAAAGGGGCATGGCTGAGGGAGAATGTTGAAGAGGTACAGGAGGACAAGGGGAGAGAGAATGCAATGGTCTCCTGCGCCTCTCGGGAGCTACTAAATCTTTGGGAGTAAAATGTAAAGGGACAGCCCACTGTTAATGCAGGACCCTTAACGGTGTTGATGCACAGGAGAATCATGTCCACAGCTCCCTGAAAGTGGCTCCACAGGTTGACAAGGTGGTAAGGAAAGCATCCAGTACACTTGCCTTTAATAGTTGAGGCAATGAATTCAAGAGCCAAGAAGCAAAGCCTTTATAAAACTTTGATCCAGCCGTTTCTGGAGCTTTTCATTCAGTGCTGCTCACAGGAAGGATGTGGAGGCTTTGGAGAAGGCGCAGAGGAGCTTCGACACAATGCTGCCCGAGTTAGAGGACATGCGCTACAAGGAGAGGCTGGACAAACGAGTTTCCTCGGGAGCAGTGGAGAATGAGGGAGATCTGATGGAAGTCTATAAGATTATGAGAGGCAAAGAATGACATTATCTTCCCCGGTCTAAAGCTAGAGGACATCCGTTTAAGGTGAGAGGGGATAAGTCCAAAGATTTGTTGGCCAAGTATTTTTACAGAGAGCAGTGGGTGCCAGGAATGTGTTGCCAAGGTGGAGGCATTGAAGAGGCTCTTAGGCACATTAATGTGCAGAGAATGAAGGGATAAGGAGAGATCAATTAGCCACCATTAACCAGATCCGCACAACAGTGCAGGCCGCACAGCCTGTTCCTGTGCCACTCTGTGCCCATGTTCAGAGATGGTTTTACATAGCGATCGGAACATTTAAAACCACGGGCTGACAAAGTTAACTCCTTGCGGGAGGGAACAGAAAGCACATCGGAAAAAGGCTCTGCAAACTCCTAGCTCTCGGCTTGCCCTGGACAATCAGGATGGGAGGAAGAGGAGGAGAAAGTAAACTTACATACCCATTGCTTACGATACTGCAGAAGGATGAACAACGTGCCTTTCGTTATTCCTCCACCTGAACCCCCGTACAATCTTCCTTACTTCCCGACGTGATTGCCAAGTAATCTGACCTGCACAGACAAAAGACATCATTGTGCATGTTATTACAAAAATATGTTTATTACAATGTCTATATTACTACAATAAAAACACTAGAGACAATAACATTGACTAACACAATCACTGAATTAAACTGTTCCCATCCCCATCCAGGATGACATCTATTCCCTGCGGTGCTCCACAGCCCCAGAACACCACCATGGTACCTGTGGGCACCGTGTGATGTTTCTCCAGGGTTACCCGGGCACAGAGACGAACATTGCCACACAGTTAGCTCAGATGGCACCCTCCACAGCCCGCCTCCAATCATTGTGCATGTTTATATCATAGAACAGTACATCGCCCACGATGTCTATACCACCCATTTCACTCACCCGACCAATCCCCGTCACCTGTAGTGAGTCCACAGGCTCCTCTGTCTGGGCAGTTACAACTAGATAAATTCATGGCATGAGTGGAAAGCAATTCTGAGGCGAGAGGTGTTGTGTCATGACAACAACCCGTCCCTCAGCATCAACAAGACAGAAAGAGCTGGTCACGGACTTCAGAAAGCGGGGCTCGAAAGGCCTAGGTAGAGTGTGTGTGGAGAGGATGTTTCCTAGAGAGGTGGAGTCGAGGACCAGAGGGCACAGCCTCAGAAAAGAAGTATGCCCTTTTAGAATGGAGATGAGGAGGAATTTATCCAGAGGGGGTGAATCTGTGGAATTCATTGCCACAGATAACCGTGGAGGCCGAGTCATTGGGTATATTTAAAGCAGTAGTTGATAGGTTCTTGATTTGCAAGGGTGTCAAAAGTTATGGGGAGGAGGCTGGAGAATTGGGCTGAGAGGGATAGTAAATCAGACATGATGGAATGGAGAAGCAGGCTCGATGGGCCAAAAGGCCTCATTCTGCTCCTATGTCTTAAGGTCTTTTGGTCCTATGGGACAGAGTATGTATCCACAGTGTTGTGGTGGAGACGGTTGAGGTGTAAATATCCACAGTGTTGTGGTGGAGAGGGTTGAGGTGTAAATTTCACTGACAGCCTGTCCTTGTCCAACCAAGCTGACACAAGTGCCAATGAAACTCACCAATGCCCCTAGCAGGCTAGGGAAGTTTGGTACATCCCTGATGACTTCTTACCAGCTCTTACGGATGGATCGCAGCTTGCTACGGCAACTGCTCTGTCCGTGACCGCAAAGAACTTCAGAGAGTTGTGGACACAGCTGAGAAACCAACCTCCCCTCTCTGGATTCTGTCTACACTTCTCACTGCAAACATAATCAAAGGCTTCCCCCACCCCGGACATCCTCTCTTCTCCCTCTCCCTTCGTGCCCGAGGGGGCAGGCCACCAGGCTCAAGGACAGCTTTCACCTGGCTGTTGTAAGACCATTGAACAGGCCTCTCATAGGGTAAACGATGAACGGTTGATCTCCCAATCTACCACGTCGTGGTACACTGTTGTCTGATTGCACTGCGCTTTCTCTGTAAATGTAACATTCAATTCTGCAGTCTGTTTCCCTCTTGCATTTATGTGTGGAATGGTCCCTGAACCGTCGACTCTTCATTCCCCTCCATAGCTGCTGCCTGCCCTGCTGAGCTCCTCCAGCGTTCTGTGTGTGTTTTACTGTGGACGGATCTATCCGGATGGCACACGGACATCCTGTGCTGTATCCTGATTCATTTAACATTAATAAACCAATAATAATAAACCCCATTGCTTCTCATCTTAGACATTCCCACCAAACGGAAAAGGATTCTTATCATCTATCCTCTCCCAAAATGAATATTACTGATTAGAAATCAATAGTCTCTAAAAGTTGAAGGATTGATGAATGCCAGTGAACGTAGGGAGCTGACATTGCAGTCACTGCAAACCCAAGATTTAGGTCATTGTTGTCTTTATTGTGTTTTTCCTGGTACTTTTAACTTTATTTATGCTTGCTTATATGTTTGTATAATCACCTGTTTGTAGACTGTTAGTAACTTTGGAGTGTATTTGGCTCTACAGCTGTGTGCATACATCGACTGATGCTTCTGGACACATCATCAGTGATGTTCCTGGAATCATCGGGTGTTTCGGGTCTTTCAACATCATACACCCTTCTCCAGGTGACCCAGCCGGGGCTGATCAGACCCCAGCTTGTGTCCAGATGGCTGGCTACACATGACTCCATGGCTCCCCTCTCTTGAACTACAGCCACCTTGAGGCCCTCTCTGCCGCATCGGTGGTGCTGAGGATGGCTCTCCTCTCCCTCTCTCCCTCGATGCCCAAATTGCTGTAGGCTCTGGCTAAGGAACGGGCTGCGAATCCCCTACAACCAACTTCCACTGCGAGACACCTTGCTCTCCATCCAGCCTGCTGGCAGTTGCTGCCAGTCCTGCGTACTTAGATAGCTTCCTTTCCAAAGGCCACTTCCAAATGATCTTCCCATGGGGCTGTCAGCTCCAGCATCACCACCTGCTTCGTAGACTCAGACGCAAGGACAATGTCTGGTCGCAGGGTGGTGGCTGCGATATGGTCGGGGAACTTCAGCTGCCTTCCGAGGTCCACCGACAGCTGCCAGTCCCTCGCAGAGGTCAGGATACCTGCTGGTGTTCTTTTGGCGGGTATTGGCTGTCGTTGCTGTCGTGTATCGTGACTCAAACAGTACTTGCTCACAGGTTTCCTTATCTAACTGGGTAAGGCTGGTTTGCATTACGAGGGGCAATTGATAAGTTCATCGCCTAAGGTAGAAGGTGTCAATTTTAGAAAACCTAGCACATTTATTTTTCAACATAGTCCCCTCCTACATTTACACACTTAGTCCAGCAGTCGTACAGCATATGGATCTTGGAGCCACAGATGGGTGATTGATAAGTTCGTGGCCTATGGTAGAAGGAGATGAGTTATACTGCTCTGTCACATGCAGTTCAACTCTTTGAATAATTATGCAGAAAGTTTGAAGTTAATAACTCATTAGGGGTGACTGATAAGTTCGTGGCCTAGGATGGAAGGAGATGAGTTATCAACCAAACTTTTTGCATAATCACTCAAAGAGTTGAACTACATGTGACGAGAGCAGTATAACTCATCTCCTTCTACCTTAGGCCACAAACTTATCAATCACCCCTGCTGTGGACACTTTCTGGAGGTATAAGATCTGTATAAGGTATAAGATACTGAGATCTTATATCTCAGCGTAAGATCCGTATGCTCCACGACCGCTGGACTAAGTGTGTAAATGTAGGAGGGGACTATGTTGAAAAATAAATGTGCTAGGTTTTCTAAAATTGACTCCTTCTACCTTAGGCTACAAAGTTATCAATCGCCCCTTGTATAAAGATGGACCAGGTGGGACGAGTAAGGAGAGGGATGATGGGCAGATGGAGAGAGGAAGGGTTGGAGTGGTGGGGGGAAAGGAAAGAGAAAAGTGTGTATGTCAGACTTTTCAACAATGTTATAGGACCTGGTTCATAAATAGGGGTGTCCATAACACAGTTGTTAGCTCCAGTCTGCTCTGAAGATGATAAGAACATTGAACAGGAATGTCAGCCCATAAGATTGTGACGAACAAATCCTGCACATGGTCCATATCTCTTCATATGGATGTCAAAAAGTCACATAAACTCCCCCTCTATCTATCGCCTCAGTCACTGCACTGCTCTGAAAACACTTCATTATAAAGCTGTTCACATTGCAAGTACATGCTGGTAGTTCTGTATATATGCACATATCTGTACTTCAGTTCTATATAATTCCTTATCCTTTATAATTGTTGAATGTCATGGTTGTACGTGGCATCAGCACTCCATAGTATAATCTTAAAACATGTCAATGTGCATAGCAAATAAAGCTGATGAGAAAAATGAGTAATTCTGAAGATGCTGGAAATCCAAAGCGATACAGATACAAAATGCTGGAGGAACGCAGCAGGTCAGGCATAATCTGTGGAAATAAACAAACAGTCAATGTTTCAGGCCGAGGCCCTTCCTCAGGACAGGAGAGGGAGGGGGGAAGAAGCCAGAATTAAAAAGGTGGGGGGGGGGGAGAAGGAGGATGGCTAGAAGGTGATAGATGAAGCCAGGTGGGTAGGAAAGGTAAAGGGTTGAAGAGGAAGGAATCTGACCAGAGAGGAGAGTGGACCATAGGAGAAAGGGAAGGAGGAGAGAACCCTGGAGGAGGTGATAAGCAGGTGAGAAGAGGTAAGAGGCCAGAGTGGGAACAGAAGGAGGGAGGGGGAGGGAAAAATTATTTTACTGAAAGGAGGAATTGATGTTCATGCCATGTTGGAGCCAACCCAAACGGAAAATAAGGTGTTGCTTCTTCACCCCAAGGGTGTCCGCACAAGAGGAGGCCATGGACTGACATGTTAAATTGAGAATGGGAATTGGTAGTAAAACGTTTGGCCATTTTTTATGCTCCATGAAGCTGTCCCCCGACTTACAACAGGTCTCACCAATGTAGGGGAGGCCACATTGGGAGCACCGGACGCAATAGATGACCCCAGCAGATTCGCAAGTGAAGTGTTGCCTCACCTGGAAGGAACTGCTTGGGGCCCTGAACGGAGGTGAGGGAGGAGGTGTCGCACTTCAGCTGTTTGCAGGGGTTAGTGCTGGGAGGGAGGTTAGTGGGGAGGGAATGAATGGATAAGGGAACACAGAGGGAGCAATCCCGCCAGAAAGTGGAGGGGTTGGGGGAGGTAAAGATATGTTTGGAGATGGGACCCCTTTGGAGATTGTGGAGAATGATGTGTTGGATGTGGAGGTTCATGGGGTGTTAGGTGAGGACCGGAGGAGCTCTATCAGTGTTAAGGCGGTGGGAAGATGGGGTGAGGATGTCCAGGAAATGGAGGAGATGTGGGTGAAGGCAGCATCAATAGTAAAGGAAGAGAAACCCCATTTGAAGAAAGAGAAGAAGAAGAAGGAGGACATCTCTGATGTCCTGGAAAGAAAATCTGCATCCTGGGAACAGAGGCAGTAGAGACAAAGGAACCGAGAAAAGGGAAAAGCATTTTTACAGGAGACAGGGTGGGAAGTGGGATAGTCAAGATAATCATAGGAATCGGTAGGCTATAAAAGATCAACAGTTTGCCTCCAGAGATGGAGACAGAGAGATTGAGAAAGGGGAGGGAGGTGGCACAAATGGAGCAAGTGAACTTAAGGGCCGGGTGGAAGTTGGAGGCGAAGTTGCTGAAATTGTTGAGCTGAGTGTGAGGCATGAAGCAGCACCAGTGCAGTCATCAGCGTAACGGAAGATGCGTTGCGGAGAATTACCGGGGAAAGCTTGGAACATGGACTGATCCACAGAGCCAATGGAAAGAGCAGGCACGTCTGGGGCCCATGCAGGTGCCCATGGCTCCCTCTCGAGTGTGGAGGGAACAGGAGGAGCAAAGGAAAAATTGTTGCGGGTGAAGATCAGTTCTGCCACACGGAGCAGGGTGGTGGACGAGGGGAATTGTTTGGTTCTTTGATTGAGAATGAAGCGGAGAGCTTTAAGGCCTTGATGGGGGATAGAAGAGTATAAGGACTGGACATTCATGGTGAAAATGAAATGGACAGGGCCAGGGAAATAAAAGTTAGTGATGAGATCGCGATCATGAGAAGTGTTGCAGATGTAGGTGGGAACCATGGGGGTAGAATGGAGTCGAGGCGTGAGGACCTGGATGTGGAATCTGATGCCCCATTATCACATCTGCCTCCACCACCACCCTTGACAACACATTAAGAGCACCGGCTGCTCTTTGTATAAAAAATAGTTTATCCCGCTTACCTCCTTCGAACTTTCCTCCTCTCACCTTAAAAGCATGTCTCTATTATTACGTCTTTGGATCCAGGGAAAAGAGGTTCTTTCTGTCTACACCATCTCCACTTGTCATAATTTCATAAACTTCTATCACGACTCCCCTCAGCTTCTGCCGCTCCAGAGAAAACAACCCAAGTTTGTCCAAGCTCTCCTTATAGTTCACACATTCTAATCCAGGCAGCATCCTGGCGAATCTCTTCTGCACCCTCTCCACAGCTCCACATCCTTCCTGTAATGGAGCAGAACCAAACGCAATACCCCAAGATGTGACCTAACATAGAAAATAGGTGCAGGAGTAGGCCATTCGGCCCTTCGAGCCTGCACCGCCATTCAGTATGATCATGGCTGATCATCCAACTCAGAACCCTGTACCTGCTTTCTCTCCATACCCCCGATCCCTCTAGCCACAAGGGCCATATCTAACTTCCTCTTAAATATAGCCAATGAACCGGCCTCAACTGTTTCCTGTGGCAGAGAATTCCACAGATTCACCACTCTCTGTGTGAAGAAGTTTTTCCTCATCTCGGTCCTAAAAAGCTTCCCCTTTATCCTTAAACTGTGACCCCTCGTTCTGGACTTCCCCAACATCGGAAACAATCTTCCTGCATCTAGCCTGTCCAATCCCTTTAGAATTTTATACGTTTCAATAAGATCCCCCCTCAATCTTCTAAAGCTGCAAAACTTCCTGACTCTGAACTCAGTGCTTTGACTAATAAGGGCAAGATGGCATATGCCCTGTTTACTGCCCCGTCACCCTGTGCAGCCACTTTCAGGGAGCTGTGGACACGCACACTAAGATTCATCTCTACATCAACGCTGTTTCATAAAAATGCAAAACAGCTCTGCTCATTTTAGAAAGATTAGCCTTTTTTTTAAACAAATTATTAACTATTGAATTGACTTTATTTCTTACATCCTTTACATACATGAGGAGTAAAAATCTTTATGTTACGTCTCCGTCTGAATGTGCAATGTGCAAATTATAGTAAGTTGTAATAAATAGTAAGTACAGTAAGGTATGCAGTAGGACAGTCAATATAGCTTAGAAATACAACCGTGTCAATGTGAGTTGATCAGTCTGATGGTCTGGTGGAAGAAGCTGTCCTGGAGCCTGTTGGTCCTGGCTTTTATGCTGCGGTACCGTTTCCCGGATGGTAGCAGCCGGAACAGTTTGTGGTTGGATTGTGACTGTGGTAAGAAAAATTCCAAAGAAGCCAGGGTGGGGTTTGAACCCACTTCACTGGGTTATTTAGCGCTGGTCCTATTTAGGTTAGTCATCTGATAATTTAACCAGTGCACCAAACCACAGCCAGTCCAAGCAGTGGCCAAATGAAGCTAAATCACCCGACTTCAACAAACTACAGTCAGAACATTTAACCTGCCCATGCGGTTCAAAATTCAGAGAAAGGCACTTCCGCAACAGTGGACCAAGATTTTCCGCAGAATACTCACGCATTTTCCTGGATAGCTTCTTCACCTGCCGCAGCTATTTTCTTATAACAATACAGCATCTCCGCCAACAGCCACAACGTCAGCACCACATTTAGGAAATACATCATGATCTCCCCAATGATGGATGCCAGCATACGGTTAGCTGCAGAGAAATAAATGCACACATGAAATAAAATACTTATTAGGTTGCAACGTAAGGATCTCCTATAAATTCCTCCAAGTCCTGGAATGAACCATATAAAACATCACATTGTGTGCATTTATGGTTACAAGAAGGGTGTGGAGACTTTAGAGAGGGTGCAGAGGAGATTTGTCAAGATGCAGCCGGTTTAGAGGGTATCAGTTATAGTGAAAGGTTGGACAATCCTCCCTTTTCTATAAGTGTATACCTCAGATAAATATTATGTGGAGATTTGTGGCATATATGACTATATGGTATATATGTACAATATCTGAAATACATCTTATGGAAATGTTTGTTTGATGATGGACTTCAATAAAAAAAATTACAATAAAAAGAAAGGTTGGACAAACTTGTGTTTTCTCTGGAGCTGAGGGGAGACTTGATAGAGGTTTTTGAAATTAGAAGAGGCATAGATGGGATAGACAGTCAGAATCGGGGTAGAAATTACAAAAACCAGAGGACATGATTTTAAGGTTGGAGGGGAGCTTAAAGTGATGTGAGACACAAGTTTTTTCTTTATACAGAGTGCTACGTAGCTGGAATGGGTTACCGGGGAAGTGGAGGTAGCAGGTCATTTGGTGAAGAGATGGGGAGAAAGAGTGGAAGCAGGCAGTTTGGTGAAGGCTTTTAGATAGATACGTGAATGTGAACAGAATGGGAGGGTGTTGATGATACACAGGAGGAGGACATTTAGTATAAATGAAGATCGGCACAATATTATGGGCCAAAGGGCTTGTCCAGTGCTGGACTGCTGTGGTCTACATCAGGCAGAGCTGGGAATTTCTCCCATTAGATTTCCCCAATCTGGACACACAAAACACACGATGCATAGCAGTCGCTATCAACATGGAAGAGATGGGCAAAAGTGTGGTTCATTCGATTATTTATTTTCCTGTATAAAATTAGCTACAACAATTAGATTAAGCCAGGAATGGCAGGGAAGGTGATGTGTTCCGACTGCAATATGTGAGATCCATTGCAGACATGTTTGGAAAGTCAGAGGAAGACTCACTCCCGTTCACAACCGATGAGCCTGTTCATAACACTTACTGTAAGGGAAGCTGGACAGGTACGTGGATGGGGTGGGGGGGGGGGGGCGGGGTAGAGGGATAAAGAAAAGGGAAATGGAACTTGGCAGAAAATCAGTCCTGCACAGACTAGATTGGCCAAAGAGCCTCGTTCGGTGCCGCATGACTCCATGTTTAAAGAATAGACTGAGCCAAGTGGCCCCCCCACCCCGACATGGCAAATTCCCCGGCACCCGCCACATTCCACACCTTTTGCAACAACTGTCAGTTCAATGGTTTTGTTCGTCTGCGTGAAGAAGATGAACTCTCCCTTTCGGAAGAAGAACGTCCGGTTGAAGTAGCACTTGTAGGTGCCAGCGTCCTCGAAGGTGACGTTGTGCAGAAATATCGTTGCTTCCTGGATGTCTGCGGTGTCCTTACTTCCCCCCCACTTGATCCGGTTCTCAAAGTTGCCGTAGGAGATGCCCTGGTCGGAGTAACTGTACTCGTATATCTGCAGGGGGGGAGAGGGAGGAGAGGGGCGGTGGAGACGGGGGGGGGGGGGAGAGGGGAGAGAGTGGTTGAGAAGGGAGGGGAAGGTGGGGAAGGGAGGGGGAGAGAGGGGAGGGAGGGATGGAGAGAGGGGGAATGGGGAGGGCGAGGGGAGGGGAAAGGAGAGGAGAGGAGGGGAGGGAGAGAGGGAGAGGGGGAGAGAGAGGAAAGGGGAGAGAGGAGGGAGATAGAAGGGAGAGAGAGAGAGAAAGGGGAAGGAGGAGGTACAAGATATAAAGAGATACAGAGCACGAGAGAAAGGAAGAAAAGTGACAGAGAGACAGACAGAGGCAGTGTGTGTGTGTGTGTGTGTGTGTGTGTGTGTGTGTGTGTGTGTGTGTGTGTGTGTGTGTGTGTGAAAGAGAGAGAGAGAGAGAGAGAGAGAGAGAGAGAGAGAGAGAGAGAGAGGCAGACAGACACAGAGATTCATTCTCACTGTATGGCACCCCCCTTCACCTCCCCTCCTACAGCCTTACATTCTCTCTTCACTGTCCCTTCCACAGCGTTCTCTTCCCAATGCCCCTCCCACAACATGGCATTTCCTCCCCACCACCCCTCCCACTGCATTCAGTATTGCCTGTTTCCAACTGCTCTGGCAACCTATCCAATCTCACCTTACTCCTTTGTCCTGTACATCATTCCCCCTCCAGCTGGCAAATCAAGTCTGCTCCAGCATTTCATCATTTTTCCTCTCAGCCCCTCTCTCCTTCATCCCCTCCATATTCCTTCATGCCCTGACCAATCAAGAATCTATCAACCTCGGTCTTAAATAAAGACTTGGCCTCCACAAGAATTCCACAGATCCACCACGCTCTGGCTAAAAATGTCCTCTTCATCTTTATTTGACAAGGTCGCCTCTCTATTTGCAGGCTATGTCCTCTGGCGTTAGACACTCCCACCACAGGAAACAATCCCTCCATATCTACCCTATCAAGCCCTTTCACCATTCGATAGGTTGCAACTAGGTCACCCCTAATTCTTCTAAATTCCAGTGAATACAGGCCCAGAGCCATCACAAGCTCTTCATATGACAAGCCGTTTAATCCTGGAATCATTTTTTGTGAACCTCCTTTTAACCGTCTCCGGTTTCTGCACATCCCTTCTCAGATAAGGGGCCCAGAACTGCTCACAGTACTCCAAGTGAGGTCCCACCAGTGCTTCATAATGTCTCAACATTACATCCTTGCTTTTATATTCTAGTCCTCTTGAAATGAATGCCAACATTGCATTTGCCTCCCTCACCACCGACTCAGCCTACAAATTAACTTTAGGGAATCCTGCACAAGGACTCCCAAATCCCTTTGCGCTTCAGATTTTTGTATTTGCTCTCCATTTAGAAAATAGTCAACCCTTTCATTTCTTCTACCAAAGTGCATGACCATACACTTCCCGGCACTAAATTCCATCTGCCACTTCTTTGCCCATTCTCCTTATCTAGTTAAGTCCTTTTGTAGCCTCCCTATTTCCTCTAAACTACTTGGCCCTCCCCCTATTTTCATATTGTCTGCAAACTTTGCAACAAAACCATCAATTCCATCATCCAAATCATATTACATAAAAAGACTCTGTCCCATCTCAGACTCCAGCGGAACACCACTAGTCACCCGCATCCAACCAGAAGAGGCTCCCTTTAATCCCACTCTTTGCCTCCTGCCAATCAGCCACTGCTTTATCCATTCTGGAATCTTTCCTGTAATACCATAGGCTCATAGCTTGTTAAGCAGCCTCACATGTGGTACCTTGTCAAAGGCTCTTCTGAAAATCCAAGTACACAACATCAACTGGTTTTCCTTCGTCTATCCTGCTTGTTATTTCTTCAAAGAATTCCAGCAGATTTGTCAGGCTAGATTTTCCATTGAGGAAACCATACTGACTAGGGCCTATTTTATCATGTGCCTCCAAGTACCCTGAGACCTCATCCTTAACAATCGACTCCAACATCTTCCTAACCACGGAGGTCAGACTAACTGGACGATAATTTCCTTTCTTCTGCCTCTCTCCCTTCTTGAAGGGTAGGGTGACATTTGTAATTTTGCAGTCTTCCAGAACCATTCCAGAATCTAGTGATTCTTGAAAGGGCATTACTAATGCCTCCACAATCTCTTCAGCCACCTCTTTCAGAACCCTGGGGTGTAGTCCATCTGGTCCAGGTGACTTATCTACTTTCAGACCTTTCAGTTTCCCAAGAACCTTCTCCCTAGTAATGGTAGCTTCACACACTTCATGAACCCTGACCCCTGGAACTTCCGGCATACTGCTAGTGTCTTCCACAGTGAAGACTGATGCAAAATACTTATTCAGTTCATCTGCCATTTCCTTGTCCCCCTTTACTGCCTCTCCAGCATCGTTTTCCAGTGGTCCAATATGCACTTTTCCCCCTCTTTTACACTTTATGTCTCTGAAAAATCTTTTGGTATCCTCTTTAATATTATCGGAATCAGAATCAGGTTTATTATCACCGGCAAGTGACGTGAAATTTGTTAACCTAGCAGCGGCAGTTCAATACAATACATTATGTAGAGGAATGAATAAATGAATTACAGAATACATATATTGGATAGATTAAAACTCATGCAAAAACAGAAATATTGTATATTTAAAAAAAGAAGAGGTAGGTGTTCTCAGGTTCAATGTCCATTTAGGAATCAGATAGCAGAGGTGAAGAAGTTGTTCCTGAATCACTGAGTATGTGCCTTCAGGCTTCTGTACCTCCTACCTGATGGTATTGGCTAGCTGAATTTTATGTGGTAACTTTGTAAACTCTGGTCTGGCCGCATCTGGAGTTTGCTGGTCATTTCTGGTCACCCCACTACCGCAAGGATGTGGAGGCTTTGGGGAGGGTGTAGAGGGCTGGGTTTGTCCAGCATGCTGCCTGGATTAGAGGGCATGAACTATAAGGAGAGGCTGGACAAACTGGGCAACGGAGGCTGAGAAGAGACCTGATAAAAGTTTATAACATTACGAGATTAAATACAGGAGAAGGCCGGTATCTTCCTCCCAGGGTGGAAATATCTAATATTACGCACCATGAATTTTAAAGTGAGGGAGGTAAGTTCAAAGGAGATTGGGGGGGGGGGGGGTGCAAGTTTTTTTTGTTACACAGAGTGCTGGGTGCCTGGAATGTGTTGCCACAATTGGTGGGTGAGGCCTGATACAATAGAGGTGCCTGAGGCTCTTAAATTGGCACCTGAATGTGAAGGGAATGGTGGGATATGGACTTTATGTAGGCAGAACAGATTAGCTCAGTTAAGTGTCTAAATACTAGCATAATTAGACCAGTACAACATTGTGGGCTGAAGGGCCTGTTCCTGCACCACGTTTTGTGCTCTGTTTCCTCATCAGCTGCTGCCCCAACACTTGCCCAACCTCTTTGTCAAACCCCTCTGCAACTTTCCCTTCGCTCAATTTCCCACCCTGGAACATCCGAAAAGCAGGCTAAGGACTCCGATGGGAATTCTGCTCCATCGCACCCGAGCCCTTCCCTACCTTGTAGAAGGTTTCATTCTTCTTGGGTCTGAAGAACCACTCAGCGATCGTCGAGGCCTCGGTCTCGCCCCGCTTCTTGCAGGAGATGCACCTCAGCTTCATTTTCTTGTCCTTGACTGCCTCAGTGTCCGATTCAACCTCCACACAGCCTGGGTTTGAACAGTCAGCTGCGGGACAGAAAGTACATAGAACAGTGCAGCACAGGAACAGGCCCTTCATCCCAAACACAAACGCCTAACTACACTACTCCCTTCTGCCTACACAATCTCCATATACCCCCCCCATTCTTTCCATATTCATGTGCCTCTTCAACACCTCTATCGTATCTGCCACCACCACCACCCTTAGCAGCACATTCCAGGCACCCACCCCTCAGTAAAAACATTTGCTCCTCACTCACCCTAAATGCATGTCTTATTAGATACGCATATTATCATATTATTAGATATTTCAGCCCTGGTGGAAAGAAAGATACCAACTGTCTAATTTATTTACGCCTCTCAAGTTTGCCGATAACACCATTGTTGTGGGCCGTATCAAGGGTGGTAATGAATCAGCATACAGGAGGGAGATTAAAAACTTGGCTGAGTGATGTAATAACAACAACCTCTTACTCAATGTTAATAAGACCAAGGAACTGATTGTAGACTTCAGGAGAAGGAAACCGGAGGCCCATGAGCCAGTAATCATCGGAGGATCAGAGGTGGAGAGCGCCAGTGGCTTTAAATTCCTGGGTGTCACTCTCTCAGAAGACCTGTCCTGCACCCGTCATATAAACATCATTGGAAAGAAAGCTTGACAGTACCTCTACTTACTCAGGAGCCCGCGGAAGTTCAGCGTACCATCTATAACCTTAGCAAACGCCAATGAAGTGTGCTGATTGGCCGCATTAAGGCCTGGTATGGGAACACCAACGCTTTTGAGTGGAAAATCTGGCAAAAGGTAGTAGATTCAGCCCAGTAGATCACAAGTAAAACCTTCCCAACCACTGAGCACATGTACGTGAAACATTGCCCTAGAAAGGCAGCATCCATCATCAGAGATCCTCTCCACCCAGGCCGTGCTCCTTGCTCACTGCTGCCATCAGGTAGAAGGTACTGGTCCAAGAACAGTTAAAACCATCAGGCTCTTAAACAAAAGGAAATAACTACATTCATTCTATTTCTGGTGTTCCCACAACTGATGGTCTCACTTTAAGGACTCTTTATCTGGTTATCTCATGCTCGTTATTGATTGCTATTTATATTTACATTTGCACAGTTTGTTGTCCATTGATCCTGTTTACAGTTGCTGTTCTATAGAACTGCTGAGTAGATAGATAGATAGATACTTTATTCATCCCCATGGGGAAATTCAACTTTTTTTTCCAATGTCCCATACACTTGTTGTAACAAAACTAATTACATACAATACTTAACTCAGTAAAAATATGATATGCATCTAAATCACTCTCTCAAAAAGCATTAATAATAGCTTTTAAAAAGTTCTTAAGTAGTTTACTTAAATACATTAAATACAATCAACCCTGGCACTTTAACATATCTTACTCCTGGCGGTTGAATTGTAAAACCTAATGGCATTGGGGAGTATTGACCTCTTCATCCTGTCTGAGGAGCATTGCATCGATAGCAACCTGTCGCTGAAACTGCTTCTCTGTCTCTGGATGGTGCTATGTAGAGGATGTTCAGGGTTTTCCATAATTGACCGTAGCCTACTCAGCGCCCTTCGCTCAGCTACCGATGTTATACTCTCCAGTACTTTGCCCACGACAGAGCCCGTCTTCCTTACCAGCTTATTAAGACGTGAGGCGTCCCTCTTCTTAATGCTGCCTCCCCAACACGCCACCACAAAGAAGAGGGCGCTCTCCACAACTGACCTATAGAACATCTTCAGCATCTCACTACAGACATTGAATGACTCCAACCTTCTAAGGAAGTACATTCGACTCTGTGCCTTCCTGCACAAGGCATCTGTGTTGGCAGTCCAGTCTAGCTTCTCGTCTAACTGTACTCCCAGATACTTGTAGGTCTTAACCTGCTCCACACATTCTCCATTAATGATCACTGGCTCCATATGAGGCCTAGATCTCCTAAAGTCCACCACCATCTCCTTGGTCTTGGTGATATTGAGACGCAGGTAGTTTGAGTTGCACCATATCACAAAGTCCTGTATCAGTTTCCTATACTCCTCCTCCTGTCCATTCCTGACACACCCCACTATGGCCGTGTCGTCAGCGAACTTCTGCACATGGCAGGACTCCGAGTTATATTGGAAGTCTGATGTGTACAGGGTGAACAGGACCGGAGAGAGCACGGTCCCCTGCGGCGCTCCTGTGCTGCTGACCACCGTGTCAGACCTACAGTCTCCCAACCGCACATACTGAGTATTTCCGCAGGAAAAGGAATCTCAGGGTTGTATGTGGTGACAGGTCTGTACTCTGATAATAAATTTTACTTTGAAATTTGAACATTTGAAAACCTCATAATTTGCCGTCAAGTTGCCCCCTCAGTATCTACCACTCCAGAGGAAACACTCCAAAGTTTGTCCAGCCTCTCCTTATAAGCTCTAATCCAGGCAACATCCTGGTGAATTTCTTCTGTGCCCTCTCCATGGCCTCCACATCCATCCTGTAATCGGGCGACCAGGACTGCACCCAATACCTGATCAAGAACCCGATCATTAAATTTGCTGATGATACCACAGTGGTGGGGCTCATCAGCAAAAATGATGAAACAATGTACAGGGAGGAGGTTAAACACCTAGCGAGCTGGTGTAGTGACAACAACTTGATGCTTAATGTCACCAAAACCAAGGAGATGATCGTCGATTTCAGACGGTCTCAGCCTGAGCACACACCCCTCAGCATCAGCGGCTCCACAGTGGAGAGAGTGGAAAACATCAAGTTCCTTGGGGTGCAGATCTCGGACAATCTCACCTGGTCCAGGAACACCACTGGGATTGTGAAACGAGCCCAGCAGAGATTGCACTATTTGAGGAAGCTTAAACAAGCATCACTCCCCACTAACATCTTAACTACATTCTACAGAGGCGTGATTGAGAGTGAGCTGGCCTTTTGCATCACAAGCTGATACTCCAGCTGCAGTGCTGCCGACAAAAAAGCCTTGCAGAGGGTGGGTAGGGGAGCAGAGAAGGTTATTGGGGTCTCCCTACCTTCTGTCCAAGACCTCTTTCAGAGTCGATGCCTCCAGAAGACACGGTACATCATTCAAGACCCCTCACACCCTCTCCATGAACTGTTTGTTCTTCTGCCATCAGGTAAACGTTACAGGAGCATCAAAACTAAAACCACAAGGCTACTAAACAGCTTCCTCCCACAGGCAGTCAGACTGCTAAATAGCTGCTCTACCTGACTCTGCTTTGGACACTTTTAACTTGCACTGGACACTTATAACTTGTTTTTAACTGACATGTGGCTGTTGTGTTTTACTATTTATTGTTATGTTTATTATCTAGTGTTACATTTGTTATGTTGTGATTGCACTGCTCCTGGGAAACGCCGTCTCATTCTGCCCTGCAGAGCTGATGTACGGTTAGAATGACAATAAAGTTTTTGAACCTTGAACCTTGAATACTCCAGATGAGGCCTAACTAGTGTTTTATAAAGCACTTTCCATTCACAGAAGTGACTGGATTGGAACAGTCAGAGGTGGGGTAGAGAACATAGAACAGTACAGCACATGAACAGGCCAAATGGCCCACAATGTTGTGTTATACTAGTAATTATACTAGTAACTTAAACCTACCGTAGAGCATGGCACCTGTGAACAATGCGACCAAAGGCAAAATCCTTCAGACAGTTCACAAAACTACTTCTTTCATTTCCTTTACTTTGTCTTCTTCTTTCAAATACGTTTCTGCTACTATTGTTGACTATGATCCACGTTTTGATGGTGTTTGGGTCAATTGATCGCTCTGGAGCTTTGCTATCGCCATAGGCGTTTGGTGAGGTTTCAAGTGAAGCATGCAGCCTGGAGATGGGGATCGAACCCATGAATAACTCAAGTTCTCACCAATCTCACCGAGGAAGGGGATGCAATGAGGACAAGAGCAGAAAGCGAGCAGGCGCTCAGCGCTCTCTCCCTGTGTTGGACCGGTCTTTGTCTCTCGCTGCTAATGGAGGAAGGGTCTACGCACTCTACGTAGGCCTTTCAATATTCGATGGGTTTCAATGGGATATCACCTGTCCCCCCATTCTTCTAAATTCCAGTGAGTACAGGCCCAAAGCCATCCATCACTCCTCATATGATAAGCCTTAGACCATCTCCAATGTCAGCACATTCGTTCTTAAATAAGCAGCCCAAAACTGCTCACAACACTCCAAGAGAGACCTCACCGGTGCCTTATAAAGCCTCAGCATTCCATTCTTGCTTTTGTATTCTAGTCCTCGCAAAATGAATGCTAACACCACACTTGCCTTCCTCACCACCGAGTTAACCTGTAAGTTAAACATTAGGGAACCCTGCAGGAGGACCCCCAAGTCCATTTGCACACTGGAGTTTTGAACTTCTCTCCACGCTTAGAAAACAGCCTGCGCTTTCATTTCAGAATCAGAATCAGAATCAGACTTTAATCGCCAAGTACCTATGCACATACAAGGAATTTACTTCCGGCAGATGTTGTCTCTCTGCTCATAACAATAATAATGATAAATATAAATGAAAATATAGATTATACATACAGGTAGTGTAATCCAAGTAATAGTTAGCCGACAGTTAACCGGCAGTTAACTGTTCAGCAAAGTGACCGCAGTAGGGAAAAAACTTCTCCAGTGCCTATTAGTCTTAGTCTGGAGGGATCTGAAGCGCCTACCAGACGGAAGCAGATCAAACAGTCCGTGCGCAGGATGGGAGGAGTCCTTTATGATGTTCTTCTACCAAAGTGCGCGACCACACACTTCTGTCACTGTATTCCATTTGCCATGTCTTTGTCCATTCTCCTGATCTGTCCAAGTCCTTCTGTAGCACTGTGCTGTTGCCGCAAAACAAGAAATTTCACGTCCTCTCCATCCAAACCTTTCAGTATCTGAGAAGTTTCAATGAGATTCCCCTTCCCCCCCAGCCCCTGTCCTTCAGAACTCCCTTGAATGCATGCTCAGAGACATCAAACACTCCTTGTATATTAACCCTTGCATCCTCGGGATCATTCTTGTCCACCTTCCCTGGACCTTTGCCAGGGCCAGCACATCTTATAAAATCAGTCAGCTCCGTCATGGATACCAGCCTCTGCAGTATCCAAGACATCTTCAAGGAGCGACGTCCATCATTAAGGATCCCCACCACCCAGGACGTGCCCTCTTCTCGTTGTTACCATCAGGAAGGAGGTACAGAAACCTGAAAGCACACACTCAACTCAACGACGCAAGAACAGCTTCATCCCCTCTGCCATCTGATTGCCAAATGGACATTGTACCCGTGAACACACCTCACTGCGTTTTTATTTCTGCTTTTGCACTACTTATTTAACTATTTGATATACATATATATACTTACTGTAAGTCACAGGTATTTTCCCCAATATTATCATGTATTGCATTGTATTGCTGCTGCAAAGTCAACAAATTGCATGATATATGCCAGTGATATTAAACCTGGTTCTGACTTTTTCCATAGAAGTGAGACCCAAATTTGCTCACAATGCTCCATACGTGGCCTGACCAGTGCCTAATAAAGCCTTGCCATGGACTCACTGGGCCAAAGGGCCTATCCCTCAACCAACAACACCATGATGAAGTTGGTGGAGTTACTCTGATTATTTGCTTTCCTGTGACTTTCTAGATCCTTTTAAGCCCCATAAAAGTCCAATGAAGTTAAAAACTACCAGGAAGGTCACAAACATGTATCACCAGGCTCAAGCAACACACACAAAATGCTGGTGGAACACAGCAGGCCAGGCAGCATCTGTAAGGAGAAGCACTGTCGACGTTTCGGGCCGAGACCCTTCGTCAGGACACCAGGCTCAGGGTCAGATTTTACCCTGCTGTTACCACTGTTAGCTGTTTCAGTACCATCACATGTACCGGGCTACAGAGAACAGCTTGTCTTGCATTCTGTTCATACAATATGCATCACTCTCCAGTACGGAGGGGTCACTGCACAAGTTTGGCAAAAGCTGCAGAAAATTGCAGGCTCAGTCAGTTCCATCACGAGCACTGGCCTCCCCAGCATTGAGGACATTGGCATTATAGGCATTATGGGGTGGGTGGGTTTTTAATTATGTTTCCTGCTTTACTGAAGTAGTGAGAAGTGGAAGCAGTAGAGAATTGATTACCTCATTATGATCTTGCACCTTCTTGCCTACCTGCACTGCACTTTCTCTGTAGCTGCTACACTTTACTCTGCATTCTGTTACAGTTTTACCTTGTTCTACCTCAACGCACAGTATTCTGTATGAACAGCCTGCAAGACAAACTTTTCACTGTACCTTGGTATATTTGACAATCATAAATTCCAATTCCAAACATTTTATATTCTGGGATCCTCTCCTCCAGAGAAACTTTGGACGAAATAACAAAGACACAATTAAGAGTGCTATGGAACAGAGGCCCTAGGATTACGAGTGCACAGTTACAGGTAGACAGGATGGTGAAGAAGGCCTTCATCACTGGCCTTCATCAGTCAAGGCACAGAGTACAGGACTTGGAAAGTTATATTGCAGTTGTACAAGACATTGGTGAGACTGCACTTAGAGCATTGTGCACAATTACGATCGCCTTGTTACAGGAAAGACGTTATTAAACTGGAAAGCATGCTGAAAAGATTTAAGAGGATGTTGCCTGGACTTGGGTGAGATGGAGAAGTTGATAGACAAAGATTTACTGCCTGGAACATAGGAGAACGAGCTGTGCTCTGATAGAGATATACAGAGTCATGAATGGCACAGACAGGATGAAAATACATCGTCTTTTTCCAAGGGAGGAAGTGGTAAAAACAAAAGATCAGAGGTGGGAGATTTAAAAGGGAAATTGGGGTAACTTCTTCACCCAGAGAGCAGCGTGTAGTTGGAATGAGCTGCCAGAGAAAGTGGTTGAAATGAACACATTAGCAGAATTTAAAAGCCATCTAGGTAAGTGCCTGGATAGGAGAGGGTTGGAGGGTTAGCGCTTGCTGGGCAACATGGTCAGAGTATATCTAAGTGTACTGATACCTATCAGTTGGGAGCAGGAGAAGGCCATTCGATTCCTCAGGCCTGCTGCCCATTCAATAATGACGTGGCCACTCTGACTGTGGTGGCATTGAGCACCACAGGATAGAAACAGGCCCTTTGGACCATCAAGTCCATGCCAACCTGGCTGTCTTCACAGGATCATCCACCTGCAACCGGACAAGAGCCTCCTATACCTCTCCCAACAATGGACCAACCCAAACGTCTCTTAAATATTGCAATCGAACGTGCATCCACCACTGCTGCTGGAAGCTCACACCAGATTCGCACCACCCTCTGGTGAAGAAGTTCCCCCTCACGTTCCCCGTAAACATTTCACATTTCACCAAATACCTACAACCACCAGATCCAGTCTCACACAACCTCAGTGGAAAAAGCCTGTTTGCATTCACCCTATCTATATGCTCATAATTTTGCATATGTTGATCTCCCCTCATTTTCCTGCACTCCAGGGATCGGAGACCTAACATATTCCTCCTTTCCCTATAACTCATATCCTCGAGGTCCAGCAACATCCTTATAACCTCGACTCCTGTCTCAGCTCCAACCCCAGTCTGATTTTCATTTCCCATTCAAGAATTGATCTCTCTCTGCTTTAAATAAATCCAAAAAAACTCTGCTCCTTTTAAAGAGCATTTCTAAGTCTCACTTCCTTCAGAATCATAGAGAAGTACAGCACAGAAACATGCCCTTCAGCCCATCTAGTCCATGCTGAGACCGCTTAATCTGCCTATTCCCATCAATCATCACCCTCCATATCCTTAATATCCATGTACCTGTTCAGACTTCTCTTAAGCATTGAAATTGAGCTCGCATGAACCACATGTGCTGGCAGCTCATTCCACACTCATACAACCATCTGTGAAGATGTTTCCCCTCATGTTCCCCCCTTAAACTTTTCACCTTTCACCCTTAACCCATGACCTTTGGTAGTAGTCCCACCCAGTCTCTGTGGAGAAACCCTACTTGCATTTACCCTATCTCTACGCGCCCCCCATAATTTTGTATACCTCTGTCAAATCTCTCAATCTTCTATGTTCTAAAGAATTCAGTCCTAACCTATTCAATCTTTCCCTGTAACTCAGGTCCTCCAGACCCAGCAACATCCTTGTAAATTTTCTCTGTAACCTTTCAACTTTGTTTACATCTCTCCTGCAGGTAGGTGACCAAAACTGCAAACAATACTCAAAATTAGGTCTCTTCAATTTCTTATACACTTCAACATAACATCCCACCTTCTGTATTCTTTACCTTGATTAATGAAGGCCCATGTGGCAGAAGCTTTCTGTACAGCCCTATCGACAGAGGAGAAACTTTTGCCTGATCTCTATTCTAAAGAGGCTCCTCCTTATTTTTTAAAGCACCCTCCCCTCTTCGGCCTGCTGACAGGCCTGAGGACCTTCTCCAAGCCCAGCCGGTTTGATCTTTTCTCATTGGGCAACCATCTATTCTGGGGATCAACCTAGTTTTGAACAGTTAAGGATCAAGGTTAACTTTGTACACAGTTTATTCATCATATACATTTACACGGATTAGGACATTGCTGTGGTGCGTTATTCAGGGTGTAACTTGCAACAAAAGACAACACTCAACAGTTCACAAACAAGAGAAAATTTGCAGATGCTAAAAATCCGAGCAACACACACAAGATGCTGCAGGATCTCAGGAGGCCAGAGCAGAATCTCCCAAAATGCCACTTCCCATTCCTATTCCAATATGTCTATCCGTGGCCTCCTCCACTGTCAGGATAAGGCCACGCTTCAGGAACATTCAGGATGACATAAAGTTTTTATTAGACTTTATAGCTCTTTCCAGAAGGGAGCTTTTGAAAAAGGCAGTTTGCAGGGTGGGTAGTGTCCACAGTGATATTTTCCTGCCTGCTTCTTTGTCCTGAGCACATACTGTCCAAGCCCTGCGGTGATGGGAGACTGACAGTTTGCTGTGGTTTTTGAAGATTGTGAGAGGATGCTACTCCAGACCACATGTTAGAATGCTTTGTTACGAGCATTGGGTCTGCACGACCTGGTCTGTAAGGAGCACAGCCTCCATGGGACGCTGGAACGTAGGCATCAGCAGGTCATTGGGCATTGGACAGGACTGCAACTTACATTCTACCTCAGCACTGACCGCTTACTCTCTCCCCAGGAGCTTTCTGACCACCTGAATGTTGGAGCTTTACAGTCGGGCAAAAGGCCTTGCATCCCAGCTGGTCCATGCCTGTTATGTTTTGTAGTTCCAAAAACTGAATCTAAAGAAAACCGTGCGAGGCGCGGATCCGGGTCTATTTACTGAGGCCCACAATTGACATGGTGACATAATAACGTATGCCATTCACATACTTCTTACATATACCCCATAATGAATTACGTAAACAAATAAAGAATGCTTACTCTAACAATATATTTACAATATTACTCAAATATTAAATACACAACACTCCTCCCTGCTCCCAACTCAATATAGAATGCACCTCAATGCAAGGATGTAGCATATTGCTCTCTGGTTACCACTATATATGCACACATGCTCACAGAATACTGTACAACACAGCTACTATATAAACATCTACAACACAGTAAACTTTAAATGGTTTCATCCAGGCCTGCACTGAATCAGAATCAGAATCTGTGGGGCATTTCTTACTCTTGTGGGATAACTTCTTTCCTGGCAAGGTGGTGGGGTTGGGGGCCACTCAGCTGGGCAAGTGAGACCTCTGGTGCGAAACAATCTCAGGTTCTGCGGCCTCCTCCACGATAGTTGTAGGAGTTGACTGTGAGACGGCAGGAAGTGGTTCCGACAGCTCTGGACACCTTTCTTCTCGAACAATCGGCTCTGCTCTCCTCAACTGAGCAATGTGTCATCGCCAGATGACATCAGACGCAATCTCCACTACGCAGGAGAGTTCTGCACGTCGTCTTTCCAGACACACACATCTGATCACCTCTGCAACCCATCGCCAGGACTGCTTGTCCTTGTCTGAGGAGCCTCAGCAGTCTGTCGTGCATTCTCCTTTGGAGACTGGGTTCGAGGAGACCCAGGAACTGCGCGTCTGGCGAGTGACTGGTTGTGAAGGTTTCTGATTCAGTGTTAGAGTAGTATGTTCTGCTGTTGCCACTCGCAGTGGGCTCAGGACAAACCTTTTGCCATGCCATTAGTAGCTGGCTGATAAGGTGCAGATGCAATATGTCTTATTCCATTCATTTTCAGGAATGACTCCGCGACGAACCGTGGTCTGTTGTCAATGACCAAGTATCCTGGAACATCAGCCCTGGAGACGAGGCTTCTCAATAGATCAACACTGAGCAAAGCTGTAGAGGAGGCAATTGGGAATATTTCTGGTCACTTTGTAGCTGCATGCACCACTGCCAAGAAATTTGTGCTCATGAATGGTCCGGCAAAATCCACATGAATCTGCTGCCAGGGCAATAGAATCCATTCCCAGGGCTGGAGAGGCACCTCTCTTGATATCTTCTGGATGGATCAGCATCCCAAACAAGCTGTTCAATCCGCTAACACGAGGAAATCTGCAGATGCTGGAAATCCAATCAACACACACAAAATGCTGGTGGAACACAGCAGGCCAGGCAGCATCTATAGGGAGAAGCACTGTCGACGTTTCGGGCCGAGACCCTTCGTCAGGACTAACTGACAGGAAAGATAGTAAGAGATTTGAAAGTAGTGGGGGGGAGGGGAAAATGCGAAATGATAGGAGAAGACTGGAGGGGGTGGGATGAAGCTAAGAAAGGTGATTGGCAAAAGTACTTCCCATCACTCTGCCTATTCTCCATCTCCCTCTGATGCTCCCCTCCCCCTTTCTTTCTCCCTAGGCCCCCTGTCCCATGATCCTTTCCCTTCTCCAGCTCTGTATCCCTTTTGCCAATCACCTGTCTGGCTCTCAGCTTCACCCCACTCCCTCCGGTCTTCTCCTATCATTTTGCATTTCCCCCTCCCCCTCCTACTTTCAAATCTCTTACTATCTTTCCTGTCAGTTAGTCCTGACGAAGGGTCTTGGCCTGAAACGTCAACAGTGCTTCTCCCTATAGATGCTGCCTGGTCTGCTGTGTCCCACCAGCATTTTGTGTGTGTTGCTCAATCTGCTGATCTATCCCAGGCCAACAGACAACGCTTCCAGGGAACGCTTTCATTTTCACCATGCCTAGATGACCGACATGTAGCTCCTCCAACACTTTAGCTCTCAGCTGGGATGGTACAACTCTCAATCCCCACATATGGCAACCCCCGTCATGGGGAAGTTCATTCCAGTGCTGGTAAAAGTAGGAACTGGAGATTCTGCTGCACATTCCAGCCATTTTGGGTTGCCATGTAGACCTGAGACAGTGTGGGGTCTTTCCTGGTTTCCCTTTGGATCATCTCTGCCGTAATAGGGAGACTTCCAATTTTCATTAGGGAGACTCTGTCAAGCGGTGTGTCATCTTTTGAAAACATTTCAGGCATTTCATTTCCCAAGGTTAAATGGAGCAATCCATCAGCATTTTCATGATTAGTCGTCCTCTTGAATTCGATTTTGTCATTGTGCCCTTCAAGAAACAGAGCCCACCTCTGTATTTGTGCTGCTGTTGTTAGTGGGACACCCTTCAGTGGACTGAAAATGGACACCAGTGGTTGATGATCAGTAATGAGGGTAAACTCTCTCCCATACAAGTACTGGTTGAAAAGTTCGACACCCCAAACCAGACTCCAAGACCTCTTTGTCAACCTGTGCATAGTTTTTTCCTCTGCAACGATCAGGGAACGTGATACAAAAGCTATGGGACCTTCACATCCATCACTCAAAATGTGCGACATGACTGCACCTATCCCATAAGGCGAGACATCACAGGCAAGCTTCACTGGACCATGTAGACCATAATCTGTGAGTAAAGTGTCTGACACCACCATTTCTTTCACCTTGTTGCAAACCACCTCCCGGTGTTTTGTCCATTGACACCATTTCTTCCCGATCTGTTGCAAGGAGTTCAAGAGGCAAAGCACCATAGCCAGGTGTGGCAGGAACCTGTTATAGTCATTGACAAATCCGTAAAAGGGCCGCAACTGTGGCACGCCCTTTGGCCTTGGGGCATCCACCACTGCTTGAATTTTCTCAGCACACGTGTTAATGATGAGACCACAGTAAGGGATGCTCGGTTTAAATAATTCACAGTTGTCACATTGTGTTCCGAGCCCACAATACTGTCTCGATATTTTGGAGATGTTCCCTGTCACCCTCACTGGTAACTGTCACAAGCACAGAACCGGCAGTGCAGAAGATTCGATAATTGCGCTCGTGAATATGCACGTGTCAGCTAATTATTATTTTATTATGGTGGCATTTAACTCCCTTCTTTCCGTTGTAGCGCTTGTTGAGACTTGAGCAAAGCACAGTAACATTACACTGCCTGCTTGCATTCGGCCTTGCCTGAGAATGTGGACTATCGGGTCAACTGACTCTGAAGACTAGCGGCATCCGTTTCATATTTAGATATTCCTTTCAGCTGCAGCTTTCATTTGAGAGCTTTAGTTAACGTCCATGTTTGACCTAGCATTTATTGCTTTCCTTTCCCTTAGAACCTTGTTTGCATTAAAGTCTGTGAACTGTCGACCTGCTTCAGTCTCTCTCGCTCTCTCTCTCTCTCCCCACACTTGGGCCGTATCTGAATGAACTGACAGCAGGCAGACACTGAAAGCTTGAGGCAAAAGTAAGGGAGGCAAATGCAATCTTAGCATTAATTTTGAGAGGAATAGAATATAATGGCAAGGATGTAATGCTGTGGCTTCGTGTGGCAATGGTCAGAGCCCACTTGGAGTATTGTGAGCAGTTTTGTGCCCCTTATCTAAGAAAAGATCTGCTGGCATTGGAGAGGGTCCAGAGAAGGTGCAGAAGAATGATCCTGAGAATGCAAGGGTTAATGTAAGAAGAGCGTTTGATGGTTTTGGGCCTGTACTTGCTGGGGTTTAGAGGAATGACGGGGGTTCTCATTGAAGTGTGTTTAATATTGAAAGGCCTAGATAGGGTGGGCATTGAGAGGACACCTGAAGTAGGGGGGAATCAAGGACCAGATGGTACATACTCAGAAGAGAAACACGTCCATTTAGAACAGAGGTGAGGTGGTATTCCTTGACCCCAGAGGGTGGTGAATCTGTGAAATTCATTGCCACTTATGCCTGTGGGAGCCAAGTCATTGGGTGTACTTAAAGCCGAGGTTAGAACATTGAACACAGAACATTACAGCTCGGTACAGGCCCTATGGTCCACAATCGTGTGCCAATCTTTTAACTTTCTCAGAATCAATCTAATCCTTCCCTGCCACATTTAACCCTTCATTTTTCTATCAGTCCTTGATGTGTCTGCCACTACCACCACCCCTGACAGTGCATTCATGCACCCACCCCTCTCTGTGTGTAAAACTTAACTCGGACATGCCCCTGTACTTTCCTCCCATCACCTTAGAATTATGCCCCTCCTGTTAGCTATTTCCACCCTGGGAAAAAAAAGTCTCTGGCTGTCCCCTTGAACTGTGCTTCTTGTCGTGTTGTACACCTCTACCTTCATATGATGAGGCGGCCAGAACTGAACACAATACTCCAAGTGTGCTTTAAGCAGGCTGTTATGGAACTGCAGCATTACCTTGTGGAAATTCAACTCAATCCTCTGTCAAAGGAAGGCCAGCTTCCTTCTAAACCAGTTTACCAACTTGTGCAGCGACTTTGATGGGTCTATGGCCATGAACCCCGAGATCCCTCTGTTCCTCCACAATTGTGCTGTTAAGTAGTTAATTAGTGAGGGAATCAAATGTCATGGGGAGAAGACAGGAGAATGCGGTTGAGAGAGAAAATAAATCAGTCATGATTGAATGACTCAATGAGCCAAATGGCCTACTTCTGTTCCTATGTCTTATGATCTAAAAGGACAAATGTCATGTTGTTAAAGAGTTAAAGATTTTGAGCACCTCCTGCAGAGGAGGAGTTGGTGGGATCTGCCCCACCTGTTGGAGGAGCCCACCGTAGGAAGTCCAGGATGTCCTGGAAGAGGCAGCCTGTCCTGAGATCCCCAGGCGGACCGAGGGAGAGGCTTGAACCCTCCAGCTCCTCCGGGTCACTGAATCTCCTGAAGATCTGGACCGCGGCTGCACAGAGTGGTACGGAACTCCCGGCACGGGGGTGAGGAACTCAAGGCGATGCAGCAGAGCCACGTAGGCAGTGGAAATGAGCACCGCCTGCACCCCCTTCACAAACCACCGACTCGCCCACTTTACCGGTCTCCATCCTCGAGTGGGGAACACAGAACAATACAGGGCAGAAAGGGCCCTTCCGGCCTCAATCACTGTTCCGGACATGAAAACCTAACATTCTCTGCATATTTATGCGCTCTTTGCACGTTCACGTGTCTAAGAGTCTGTTAAACCCTTCTATTGCACCTGCACCACTACCCCGGCAGCACGTCCCACTCTCTGTGTAAAAAAAAGACTTGCCCGACACGTTTCCATTAAACTATATCCCTCTCCACCTTAATGCATGCTCTTCAGCGTTAAAAACTTTGACCTTGAGAAAGGTGAGTTCTGATCACCTGGACTATGCAAGCACTTAGTTGGGATGCATGCTTTCCCTGTTATGGGCACGCGCACAAGGGGAGGAAGGGCAGCCTTTGTGCACTGAACGTAAACGGAAAAGGTACAGTTGTTAAAACAAAGGAAAATCTTGTCTTTGTTGTTTAAGCTTTAACAGAGGTAGCAAGGAACGGTTTCCAATTATAGGGCCCTGCCAGAATTCAACAAGAGCAAGCATAACGAAAGCTGGAAAAATGTAATTGGAATACCAAATCCGGTTACGGAGCTCGAGCAAAAGCAGCAGGCCCAGGGAAGGGAATTTTGGTGGAAAAATTGTGACTATATGAAAATGCAGATAAATGCACGTGACTCAGTTTATCTGAAGGAAGGAAAGGACAGATCTATGAAGCATATTCAGACTTCGACAAATTTCCAGAGACAGTTCCAGGTATATGGCTCATTATACTATTGATTTTGAACAAAAGTACAGTCGCATGCAAAAATATAAAATGGAACTTCCTGGTGCTTTTAAATTGTTGGATACTGCTTGTCTAGACGTAAAGGGCAGCTAGCGTTAACTGCATGCACAGAACTTACATTTGCATACATGAAATTGGCACAAGAGGATTTTTGGAGAGAAGGCCGCCAAGACAACAGTCGGAATTAGCTTGAGCCAGGAAATGGTATACTTCACTGAGCAGAAACAAGCGTACCGTCACCTGGCGCAAATCGACTGAACAAGAGTACCGTCACCTGGCACAAATCCACTGAACAAGCGTACCGTCACCCGGCGCAAATCCACTGAACAAGAGTACCGTCACCCGGCGCAAATCCACTGAACAAGCGTACCGTCACCCGGCACAAATCCACTAAACAAGAGTACCGTCACCTGGCACAAATCCACTGAACAAGCGTACCGTCACCCGGCGCAAATCCACTGAACAAGCGTACCGTCACCCGGCGCAAATCCATTGAACAAGCGTACCGTCACCTGGCGCAAATCCACTGAACAAGCGTACCGTCACCTGGCGCAAATCCACTGAACAAGCGTACCGTCACCTGGCACAAATCCACTGAACAAGCGTACCGTCACCTGGCGCAAATCCACTGAACAAGCGTACCGTCACCCGGCGCAAATCCACTGAACAAGCGTACCGTCACCCGGCGCAAATCCACTGAACAAGCGTACCGTCACCCGGCACAAATCCACTGAACAAGCGTACCGTCACCCGGCGCAAATCCACTGAACAAGCGTACCGTCACCCGGCACAAATCCACTGAACAAGCGTACCGTCACCCGGCACAAATCCACTGAACAAGCGTACCGTCACCCGGCACAAATCCACTGAACAAGCGTACCGTCACCCGGCGCAAATCCACTGAACAAGAGTACCGTCACCCGGCACAAATCCACTAAACAAGAGTACCGTCACCCGGCACAAATCCACTAAACAAGAGTACCGTCACCCGGCACAAATCCACTAAACAAGAGTACCGTCACCCGGCACAAATCCACTAAACAAGAGTACCGTCACCCGGCACAAATCCACTAAACAAGAGTACCGTCACCCGGCACAAATCCACTGAACAAGCGTACCGTCACCCGGCGCAAATCCACTGAACAAGAGTACCGTCACCCGGCACAAATCCACTAAACAAGAGTACCGTCACCCGGCACAAATCCACTAAACAAGAGTACCGTCACCCGGCACAAATCCACTGAACAAGCGTACCGTCACCCGGCGCAAATCCACTGAACAAGAGTACCGTCACCCGGCGCAAATCCACTGAACAAGCGTACCGTCACCCGGCGCAAATCCACTAAACAAGAGTACCGTCACCCGGCGCAAATCCACTGAACAAGCGTACCGTCACCCGGCGCAAATCCACTAAACAAGAGTACCGTCACCCGGCACAAATCCACTGAACAAGAGTACCGTCACCCGGCACAAATCCACTGAACAAGCGTACCGTCACCCGGCGCAAATCCACTAAACAAGAGTACCGTCACCCGGCACAAATCCACTAAACAAGAGTACCGTCACCCGGCACAAATCCACTGAACAAGCGTACCGTCACCCGGCGCAAATCCACTGAACAAGCGTACCGTCACCTGGCACAAATCCACTGAACAAGCGTACCGTCACCCGGCACAAATCCACTGAACAAGCGTACCGTCACCCGGCGCAAATCCACTGAACAAGCGTACCGTCACCTGGCACAAATCCACTGAACAAGCGTACCGTCACCCGGCGCAAATCCACTGAACAAGCGTACCGTCACCCGGCACAAATCCACTGAACAAGTGTACCGTCACCTGGCACAAATCCACTGAACAAGCGTACCGTCACCCGGCGCAAATCCACTGAACAAGCGTACCGTCACCCGGCACAAATCCACTGAACAAGTGTACCGTCACCTGGCACAAATCCACTGAACAAGCGTACCGTCACCCGGCGCAAATCCACTGAACAAGCGTACCGTCACCCGGCACAAATCCACTGAACAAGCGTACCGTCACCTGGCACAAAACCACTGAACAAGCACAGCAGAGGATTGAACTGTGCAGCTTGATGACACTAATGGTACTTTTTCTTTTTTTTTTAGACATTATAAACAGCCCATGTTTCTTTTTCTTTTTCTTTTCTTTTTTTTTAGTTAGTGGTTAGTTTTGGATAGATTAGTTTTTTTGGGGTATATATAATAATTTTTTTCTGTTTTTTTCTTTTTTCTTATTGTTATTCCAATTTTATTTGCTTTGCGTACATCATATTTGTATTATGTATGATTTTGGGAGACTTAATTCCCTTGTACCAATTGAGTATATATTTATGTGTGTTAACTATTAACAATGTAATCCCAATCATTCTGTATCTACATCTGTTATTTCTAATATGTTGATATAACCATTTAACAATGACAGCATGGAAACAGGTCCTTCTAGTCTGTGCCAAACCCTTACTCTCACCTAATCCCACTGACCGGCACTCAGCCCATAATCCTCCATTCCTTTCCTGTCCATATACCTATCCAATTTTGCTTTAAATGTCAATACCGAACCTGCCTCTACCACTTCTACTGGAAGTTCGTTCCACACAGCTACCACTCTCTGAGGAAAGAAATTCCCCCTCATGTACCCTTAAACTTTTGCCCCCTAACTCTCAACTCATGTCCTCTTGTTTGAATCTCCCCTAGTCTCAATGGAAAAAGCCTATCCACGTCAACTCTATCTATCCCCCTCATAATTTTAAATACCTCTATCAAGTCCCCCCTCAACCTTCTACGCTCCAAAGAATAAAGACCTAACCTGTTCAATCTTTCCCTGTAACTTAGGTGCTGAAACCCAGGTAACATTGATATTAATAAAAAGATTGAAAAAGAAAGTGCAGCTTGTCAAAGTATTTACTACTGGGCAAGAAACTGTCGACACAGAACCGAACTAGTTAGGCTAACTGAAGAAGGTAACAAATCTGAAGACATAGAAGAGCGCCGTATCACACTGCTTGCAAAGGAATCACTGACTAATGCAGAGACATCTGATGCAGAGATTTTTATGACTGAATCTCTAGGATCTGCTATTGATACAGCATGCAAGTGCAATGTGTGGAGAAAATGGCTTGAAAGCTGTGTGAGAAACTAAACTGGAAAGAAGTGCATGAACTGATGAACACAGACACACCCAGTCACAAAGCATTCATACCTGCAGACAGAAAGATTGCAAGAGTGAAAATTCCCACGAATAGAGAGCAGACAAAACTTTACACTGAAACTTTACATTGGTACCGGTGAACATTCCACCACTCTTGAGTAAAACTTCCGTAAAGAAAGTGGGGGCGGTACTGGATATGGAGAATGACGAAGCAACGATGTTTCAACTCCTGAAGCCACTAACCCTGGATATTACTGTCACAGGGAACAAGACCCCAGATGAGAAACGCAAAGCATTGCTCAAGCTTCTCCAGCAGTTTGGACACGCCTCGACGGACAGATGTCGGAAACTGCTCAGGAGTTCAGGAAACAAAGATGCAGATTATTTTTCCATTCTACAGCAGATAGTTGACAGCTGTGAGACATGCCAGAGGTTTGGAAAGCCCAGGCCCAAGCCTGTGGTGGGGCAGTCAACAGCATCTGAAGGAGGGTGGTATCTCCATGTCGTTGACGAGTTCAGATGTTTCAGTGCTGGTCGCATCGTAAGTACAAAGAGACCCTCAGAGGCAGTAAAAAACTTCATCCATCCCTGGATAAGTGTGCATGGCTCACCTCGGAAAGTATTCAGTGATCATGGTGGCAAGTTTAATAACGATGAATGCAGAGCGGTATACATAGCAGAGAACTCTAACATTGGAACAAAGACAACAGCGGCACATATACTGTAGTAATGGACTTCTGGAGTGACACAATGAAATGCTCACTGAAATAATGCTGAAGAAAAGCAATGGCTGTGATTGGAATACAGCCCTGGACTGGGCCCTTATGGCGAAGAACACCACACACAGTATACATCAGCTTGTGATCGGCCGCAATCCAAACCCTCCCTTTGTCAGGCTTCCTGCTCTAGAGGGCACCACAAGGAGTGAACGGGTTGGGAAACGCGGCGGCACTGCGTGCATCAAGGACGGCTCTCACTGAAGCTGAGTGCTCAGAGAGAATTCGACGAGCACCAAGGGCACAGCTCCATCCTACAGATGGAAACTATGGGGCGGGACAAAGAGTTTTACAAAAAAGCAGACCGTACAGAATGGAAAGATCCTGGAGCTGTCATTGGTCAGGGCGGAGTTGTGGTATCTGTGAGACATGGAGGTACCTATGTGGAAGAGCATTATTCCAGACTCTGTAAAGCACAAACTGAGGACCATCAGAACTCTGTGGACAATGATACAATGGATGAAATGCACTTACCTGATACAGTGTCACATAGCACAGACGGTGACAAGGAGAGTGCAGTTGGGGACCCAGCGGAGTTGCTCAAAGTGGCACAGACGGTGATGAGGAGAGTGCAGTTGGGGACTCAATAGACTTGCCTGAACAGAAGTCATCACAAGAGCAAAGGTAACATGGAAGTTTCAGTCTTAAAACAGGACAAGCTGAGATTTGTAGACCTAGACTCTGGTATCTCATACAAAGCTGAAGTCTTAGGGCCAGCAGGCAAAGCCACTGGGAGAAACAAAATGGGATACAACTTGAATTACCTAGAGAACCAGCCATGGTCACTGGCACTGCAGGGTCAGTGGATACATCATGTGTCGGCAGAGTGGATCATCTGAGAGTATCAGATAGATACCCAGTAACTAAGGAGGTGTCATTTGAATCTGCAAATCAGGATGAAATCAATAGTTGGAAAAATAATAAAATCATAAGGCATAGGAGCAGAATTAGGCCATTTGGCCCATTGAGTCTGCTCTGCTATTTCAGCATGGCTGATCCAGTATTACTCTCAGTCCCAATCTCCTGTCTTCATGTCCTGCCCAATCAAGAACCTATCAACCTCTGCCTTAAATATACATGAAGACTTGGACAGCACTGCTGCCTGTGGTAAAAGAATTCCACAGATTCACCACTGTCTGGTTAAAGAAATTCTTCCTCATCTCTTTTCTAACAGGATGCCCCTCTATCCTGAGGTTGTGTCCTCTGGCCTTAGACTCTCCCACCAGACTGACCAAGTACTTCTGTAGCCTCTCTACTTTCTCAAAACTACCTGCCCCTCCACCTATCTTCATATCGTCCGCAAACTTTGCAACAACGCCATCAATTCCATCATCCAAGTCATTGATGTACAATGTAACACAAATCGGTCCCAACACAGACCCCTGAGAAACACCACTAGTCACAGGCTCCCTTTATTCCCACTCTTTGCCTCCTGCAAATCAGCTACCACTTCATCCATGCGAGAATCTTTCCTGCAATACCATGGGCTCATAGCTTGTTAAGCAGCCCCATGTGTGACACCTTGTCAAAGGCTCTTCTGAACATCCAGTACACAACATCAACTGACTCTCCTTTGTCTATCCTGCTTGATATTTCTTCAAATAATCCCAACTGATTTGTCAGGCAAGATTTTCCCCTGAGGAAACCATGCTGACTACGGCCTATTTTAACACGTGCCTCCAAGTAACCTGAGACCTCATCCTTAGTAATAGAGTCTAACATCTTCCCAACCCCTGAAGTTGGACTAACGTGCCTATAGTTTCCTTTCTTCTGCCTCTCTCTCCCTGCTTGAAGAGTGGAGTGACATTTGAAATTTTCCAGTCTTAATGGATCCATTCCATAAACTAATGATTCTTGAAAGATCGTTACTAGTGCCTCCGTGATCTTTTCAGCCACTGGGGTGTGCACCATCTGGTCCAGGCGACCTATCTACCTTCAGACCTTTCAGTTTCCCAAGAACTTTCTCTCTAGTGATGGTAACACACTTCATGCCTCCTGGCACCTGGAACTTCCAACCCTACTACTAGTGCCCACCACAGTGACGACTGATGCAAAATACTTACTCCAATCACCCGCTATTTCATTGTACCCCATTACTACCACTCCAGCATCATTTTCCAGCGCGGCGTTCCTGAGGAAGTCAGAGACATTGGCAAAAAGACGGTTTGCAATATAGGTTTGCACCCTGAAAGAAATCCCAGCAGGAGTTACACCAAAAGCAGGCCTGGTGGCTGGAGGCTTTGAGGAACGGAACATAAGAGACTCACCAGTACGTGATCAGAGTCTCTCCAACAACCTCTCCCAGTGACATGTCAAAAGCATTGGCAACCCCACCGCATGGACATGAAATTTGCATTCTTTCAGGGAACGGAGCTGTCACGTGACATTCACATTCACTCCCTGCCTAAAGCCAGGAGTCAAGGAACTCAAAAAGTGTTTGTATGGTCCAGCAGATGCATCACTCTACTGGAATAAAGAAGGTCAAGGAAGTAATATTGAAAACCAGTGGAAAGATGTCACAAGTGGATCGAGCTATTTTTTACTGGCAAGATTCAGGACACCATGTGATTGGACCTACTTGCCTTCACATGGGGAGGCTCACCAAACTTTGCCACATCGATCACCCCTCAGCTGAAGTCAGCGTTTCAGGTTGGACGGGAGGAACTCGACAGGTTCTATGTCAAATTGATGGAATAGTACAACTGCACCAAGAAAGCTACATAATGAGTCTTCAGACGACCAGCGTGGGATCCTCACGTGCCACTCGGTGGGATGCAGCCCTCAGAGAAGCCGAAGCTAAGCAATCCAGGTCAAAGGTAGGGCAGATCCTCTGGATGCAAAGGCAGGGCAGACCTGACATCATGCTTGATGCCTGCAACTTGGCATCCAGCACAAAAAAAAAGCCACAGTACAGACTTTACATGAGGCAAACAAGATAGCGCGCAGAATTCAGTCCGAAAAAAGTAGTCTTGAGGTTCCAGCAGCTTGGAAAAGATGGCTCACTCACTGAGGCTTGTTGTCTTCAGTGAAGCCTCACTTGGAAATCTTCCAGATGAAGGTACCCAGGGAGGACATTTTGTTGTACTGATGGGAGAAGAGGGGAGATTTTCACATCTCTGTTGGCAAGCAAAAAGGATCGGAAGAGTTGTACGTAGTACGCAGGCAGGAGAAATACTGGCAATGTCCGAAGGTATTGACAACACCGTTTATCAGTCCACACTCTGAGCTCGTCCACAATGACCCAAAGAAGAACGTTCTTCGAATAACTTGTGTCACTGACAGCTACTCCCCGGTTGATGCCATCAAATCCACCAAGTCAGTTACAGAGAAGAGTCTTTGTCTAGAGATAAGTAGCACCAAGGAACTTGTCCAAGCACAGACAATTCATCACGTCCTATTGCCAACTACAAACAACAACTAGCTGACTGTCTCACAAGGAAGGGAGCTCCAGCTCCTGTGCTGTTAAAGGCACTTAGTGAAGGCATTTGTTACCTTAAGAACTGCATCAGCATCAAGGGTTCAAACTAACTCCCATGTCCTAAATGGGCATTTGAACTGATATTTTAAAAATTATTTAAAATTTTTTAAATATGCATAGGAAGGATGGGGGATAGTTGAGTTCTGTTTATTTGGGCTATGGAAGCATTTAGTGAAGTGCAGGGGAGGGAAAGGAAATGGGTAAGAAAATGGCAGCCCTTGCGTACTGAACGTGAACAGAGAAAGTAAAGTTGCTAAATCGTAAGAAAATCTTATCTTTGTTGTTTAGGCATTAACAGAGAACAGGCCCTTTGGCCCACAATATCTTTGCTGAGCACAATGCTGAATTAAACTATATCTCTTTTGCCTACACCATGTCCATAGCCCTCTGTTCCCTGCATATTCATGCCAGTCTACTCTATCTATGGCTCTCATGATCTTATAAACTTCTATCAGGTCCCATCAGCCTCTACTGTTCCAGAGAAAATACCCTCTCCGAAACCACCACAACCTTCCTGTAATGGGGTGACCAGAACTGCCCACAATATCCATACATCACGGATAAATGCCTCCCCGCCATTGGTCATATCCACGGGAGATGCTGCCTCAAGAAAAGAATATTCATCATCAGAGATCCACGCCATTTTCTCACAGCTCCCATCGGGCAGGAGGTACAGAAGCCTGAAGTCCCACACCACCAGGTTCAGGAACAGCTACTTCCCTTCAAACATTCGGCTCTTGAACCAACCAGCACAACCCGAATCACTGCTTCAGTGTAGCAACACTAGAACCACTTTGCACAAGTCAGTTAAAGTCTGTCCTGAGCCTTGTAGGCTCATCAGGCCAGTGCTTATGCCGGTTTCCGTAGCGTGAAGCGACTGAGAGTACGAGACTCCCCCCCCGGATAGGTCGCCAGTCTATCGCGAGGTACTTTGCATAACAATGGGCTTTATTTTGTTCTCAAACACAAGAAAATGTGCAGATACTGGAAATCCAAAGTAATACATGCAAAATGCTGGAGGAACGCAACAGGCCAAGCAACATCTATGGAAAAGAGTACAGTCAACATTTTGGGCCTGATGAAGGCTTTCAGCTCAGAATGTCCACTGTTTACTCTTAGGTAACTCTTAGGTTGGACAGATTAGATGTGGAAAGGCTGTTTCCCTTGGTGGGTGAGTCCAGGACAAGAGGTCACAGTCTTAGAATTAAAGGGTACCCATTTAAAACAGAGATGAGGAGAAATTTTTTTAGCCAGAGGGTCATGGATTTATGGAATTCGTTGCCACATACAGCTGTGGAGGCCCAATCATTGAGGGTTTTTAAGGAGGAGATTGACAGGTATCTAATTAGTCAGGGTATCAAGGGATATGGGAAAAAAGCCGGAAATTGGAACTAGACGGGAGAATAGTTTAGCTCATGGTGGAGTGGCGGAGCGGACTCGATGGGCTGAATGGCCTGCTTCTGCTCCTTTGTCTTGTGTGTCTTTTCCACAGACACTACCTGCTGATTCCCACCAGCATTTTGTGTGCGTTGCTTTATTTTCACTTTAATATGTTCTTTCCTGCAGAATTTTGGACACGTTTAATTTGCGTTTATCTCGTGTACGTCGTGCATCTGATGCGAAGTGTCTGTGGTGCTGCTGCAAGGATGTTTTCTCAATGTATCCATGCACAAGTGGACATGGTTAGTTGGTTTATTTTTGTCACGTGTACTGAGACACAGCGAAAAACGTGCCTTTCATACAGTTCATACAGATCAGATCATTATATAGTGCATTGAGGTACCAATAACAGTACAGAATAAATAAAGCGTAACAGCTACAGTGAGAGAACAGTGCAGGTAAACACTGCGCGAGATCATATTGAGGTAGACTGTGAGGTCAAGAGTCCAATTTATCATATTGAACAGTCTTGTAACAGCGGGGTAGAATCTGACCTTGAGCCTGGTGGTCTGTGCTTACAGGCCTTTGTAACTTCTGCCCAGTGGGAGAGGGGAGAAGAGAAAATGTCTGGGGTGGGGTCAGTCTTGTGCACATGACAATAAACTCAGCTTTGACTACACCACCAAGCACAGCAGAAGCCCCCTCACCATCATCTTTTCAAAGGTAAAAAAAGAGATCAGTGAACATTAGCCACATCAGTGGCATGGATAGTAGAGAGGTTACAGCGCAGATAGGGGACAAACCCACGTGCTTCAGGTTCTTGTAATCTCCAGTAACACCCACAAAATGGAGGTCAAGCAGCATCTATGGAGGGGAATGAACAACCGATGTTTCGGGTCAACAGCCTTCATCAGGTGAGTTCCTCCACGTATTCTCTGTGTTTTGTCGAGGACTTGATCATTTCACCTGGGGCTGAGGAGGCATGCAGGGGTGAGATAGATCAGTTGGCTGAGTGGTATCATAACAACAACCTCGCACTCAGTGTAAGCAAGACCAAGGACTTCAGGAAGGAGAACACACACCAACCCCCAGCGAGGGAAAAGGGTCGGGAGTTTCAAGTTCCTGGAAGTCAATATCACTGGATCTGTCCCGACCCCAATGCAATCATGAAGAGGGCACACCAGGGGCTCGACTTCACTAGGAACTGAAGAGATTTGGTGTGTCACTAAAGACTTTAGCAAAATCCTACAGATGTACCATGCAGACATTCTGACTGGTTGTATCAAGGCCTGGGATGGAGGCTCCACTGCAAAGGACCACAAGAGACTGCAGAAAGTTATAAATGCAGCCACCTGAATCACAAGCACAACTCCCCACCTTCAGGACATGTTCAAAAGGGGGTGCCTCGAAAGGCAGCGTGCGTCTCTGAGAACCATCAGCGTCCGGGGAGACCTCTTTTCATTACTACCATCAGGGAGGATCTTCAGGAGCCTGAAGATCCACGACTGACATTTTAAGAACAGCTTCTTCCCCTCTGCTATCAGATTACTGAATGGTTCATGAACCCACGAACACTACCTCACTATTCCTCCCTTACACAATTAATTTATTTTATTTTGAATCAGAATCAGGTTTCATAGAGGGATCAGAAGTGGAGAGAGTGAGCAGTTTCAAGTTCTTGGGTGTCAAGATCTCTGGGGATCGAACCTGGTCCCAACATATTAATGTAGTCATAAAGAAGGCAAGACAGTGACTATACTTCATTAGGAGTTTGAAAAGATTTGGTATGTCAACAAGTACACTCAAAAACTTCTGGAGACATACCGTGGAGAGCATTCTGACAGGCTGCATCGGTGTTTGGTATGGAGTGGGTGGTGGGCTAATGCACAGGACCGAAAGAAGCGGCAGAGGTTTGTAAGTTTAGTCAACTCCATCTTGGGTACTAGCCTACAAAACAGCCAGGACACCTTCGGGGAGCGGTGTCTCAGAAAGGCAGCATCCATTATTAAGGACCCCCAGCACCCAGGGCATGCCCTTTTCTCACTGTTACCACCAGGTAGGAGGTATAGAGGCCTGAAGGCACACACTCAGCGATTCAGGAACAGCTTCTTCCCCTCTGCCATCCGATTCCTAAATGGACATTGAACCCTTGGACACTACCCCACTTTTTAAAATATATATTATTGCTGTTTTTTTGCATGATTTTTAATCTATTCAATGTAATTGATTTACTCATTTATTTATTATTATTATTATATTTTGGGGTTTTTTCTTCTATATTATGTATTGCATTGAGCTGCTGCTAAGTTAAATTTCACGTCACATGCTGGTGATAATAAACCTGATTCTGATTCTGACTCTGAGGTTTAGTATCACTGACATCTGGAGTGAAATTTGTTGCTTTCCAGCTGAGTACAGGGTAGTACATAAAAATGTATTATATGTTACAATAATTTTAAAAGGTAGTGTACAAAGAGAAACAGTTCACGGGACTGTTTAGAAATCCGATAACGGAGGGGAAGAAGCTGTTTCTGCACCTGCACCCTGATAGTACGACACCAGAGCCTACACCGTGCAGACTGACAGCACACACCCTGATGAATCGAGTGGTGAGTGTCCTTCATGGTGGATGACATGAGGCTTCATTCCTCACTTTCTGGTTTGTGCTCACGATGGAGCAGGCTGACTTTACAACTCTTTGCAGCTCTTTACAATCCTGTTCATCAGCCTCTCCGTGACACAGGCAGCTCGAATGCTCTCCTCGTTACAGCTGCAGAGAGAGCCTACACTCTACACCAGAGGAAGACTACACCGTGGACACACAGAGACCCTACAGCGTGCACAAAGACAGAGCCAACACAGTGCACACAGAGAGAGAGCCTGCACTGTGCACCTGGGAGAGCCTACATCGTACACTAGAGAGAGCCTACAACGTGCACACAGAGAACCTACTCCGTGCGCAGAGAGCCTGCACCGTACACACACACTGAGAGGCTACACCGTACGCACAGAGAGAGCCCAAACTGTGTGCACAGTGAGAGCCTACACCGTACACTAGAGAGAGAGCCTACAACGTGCACACAGAGAACCTACTCCGTGCACAAAGAGAGAGCCTACACCGTACACACACACTGAGAGGCTACACCGTACGCACAGAGAGAGCCCAAACTGTGTGCACAGTGAGAGCCTACACCGTACACTAGAGAGAGAGCCTACAACGTGCACACAGAGAACCTACTCCGTGCACAAAGAGAGAGCCTACACCGTACACACACACTGAGAGGCTACACCGTACGCACAGAGAGAGCCCAAACTGTGTGCACAGTGAGAGCCTACACCGTACACTAGAGAGAGAGCCTACAACGTGCACAAAGAGAACCTACTCCGTGCACAAAGAGAGAGCTTTCATCATGCATAGAGAGAGAGAGAGCCTGCACTATACACCAGGGACAGTGTACACTGTACACACATGAAAAGCCTGCACTCTGCACGCAGAGAGAGCCTACACTGTGCAAACAAAGAGAGAGCCTACACCATGCACCAAGGAGAGTCTACATCATACACCAGGGGGACCCTACACTGTGCACCAGGGACAGCGTACACCGTACACACACGGAAAGCCTGCACTCTGCATGCAGAGAGAGTCCACACTGTGCAAAGAGAGAGAGTACACTGTATACAGGTAAAGAGCCGACACAGTGCACACAGAGAGAGCCTACACTGTACAGACAGAGAGAGCCGACACCGTGCACTAGAGAGAGTCTACACCTTGCTCACACAGAGGGCGCACATCCTGCACACAGAGAGATAGCCTACACTGTGCACCAAGGAGAGTCTGCATCGTACACCAGGGGGACCCTACACCGTGCACCAGAGAGAGCCTACACCGTGCACACAAAGAGAGCCTAAACCGTACACAGAGAGAGAGAGCCTACACCGTGCACACAGAGAGAGAGCCTACACCGTGCACACAGAGAGAGCCTACACTGTCCACCAGGGAAAACCTACAGCATGTGCCAGGGAGAACCTGCATTGTACAGCAGGGAGAGCCTACAGCGTACACAGAGAGATAGCCTACACCGTGCACCAGGGAGAGTCTGCATCATACACCAGGGGGAACCTACACCGTGCACATACAAAGAGAGCCTACACAGTACACCAGAGAGAGCCTACACCATGCACCGGGGGAGCCAACATCGTACACCAGGGGAACCCGACACTGTGCACCAGGGAAAACCTACACCATGCGTCAGAGAGAGCCTACACCGTGCACACAGTGGGAGCCTGCACCGTGCACACAGGGAGAGCCTACACAGCACACACACACTGAGAGAGCCTACACAGCACACACACAGAGAAAGAGCCTACACCGTGCACCAGAGAGAGCCTGTGACATGCACTAGAGAGAGAGTGCAAGATGCACACATGGAAAGAGCCTACACCGTGCACACAGAGAGAGCCAAACCGTCCACACACAGAAAGAGCCTACACCGTGCACACAGAGAGAGCCTACACCGTGCACACAGAGAGAGCCAAACCGTGCACACACAGAAAGAGCCTACACCGTGCACACAGAGAGAGCCAAACCGTCCACACACAGAAAGAGCCTACACCGTGCACACAGAGAGAGCCAAACCGTGCACACACACACTGAGAGACACTACACAGTGCACCAGAGAGATCTTACACCGTGCACACACAGAAAGAGCCTACACCGTGAACCAGAGAGAGCCTGTGACGTGCACCAGAGAGGGAGTGCACGATGCACACACGGAGAGAGCCTACACCGTGCACACAGAGAGAGCCTACACCGTGCACACAGAGAGAACATACACCGTGCACATAGAGAGAGCCTACACTGTGAAACAGGGAAAACCTACAGCATGCGCCAGGGAGAACCTACAACGTACACAGAGAGATAGCCTACACCGTGCACACGGACAGGGCCTACACCGTGCACACGGACAGGGCCTACACCGTGCACAGAGAGAGAGAGCCTACACCATGCACACACAGAGAGCCTACACCATGCACACACAGAGAGAGCCTACACCGTGCACACACAGAGCGCCTACACCGTGCACCAGAGAGTGACTACACCGTGCGCAGAGAGGGCCTACACCGTGCACCAGAGAGTGCCTACACCGTGCACAGAGAGAGAGCGCCTACAACATGCACACACAGAGAGCCTACACCCTGCGCACACAGAGAGCCTACACTGTGCACATACAGAGAGAGCCTACACCATGGGGAGAGAGAGAGCCTACACCGTGCGCAGAGAGTCAGCCTACACCGTACACAGATAGACAGCCTATACCGTGCGCAGAGAGAGAGAGCTTACACCATGCACCCTGGGGAGCCTACACCATGCACCAAAGAGTGCCTACAGCGTGCAAACAGAGAGAGCCTACACCATGCACCAGGGAGAGCCAATGACATACATCAGACAGCCTACACCATGGACTAGGGATGGAGCCTACACCATGCACTCTGGCAGGGAACCTACACTGTGCAGCACAGAGAGCCTACACCGTGCAAACAGAGAGAGCCTACACTACACACAGAGAGAGCTTACACCGTACACAGAGACAGAGCCTACACCGTACACAGAGAGGGCTTACACCGTACACACAGAGATGGCCTACACAGTACACACAGAGAAGGCCTACACCGTACACACAGAGAGGGCCTACACCGTACACAGAGAGAGAGCCTACACCGTACACACAGAGAGGGCTTACACCGTACACACAGAGATGGCCTACACAGTACACACAGAGAAGGCCTACACCGTACACACAGAGAGGGCCTACACCGTACACAGAGAGAGAGCCTACACCGTACACACAGAGAGGGCCTACACCGTACACACAGAGAGGGCCTACACCGTACACACAGAGAGAGAGCCTACACCATACACAGAGAGAGAGCCTACACCGTACACACAGAGAGGGCCTACACCGTACACAGAGAGAGAGCCTACACCATACACACAGAGAGGGCCTACACCGTGCACACAGAGAGAGCCTACACCGTGCACACAGAGAGCCTACACCGTGCACACAGAGAGAACCTATACCGTGCATACAGAGAGTGCCTACACTGTGAAACAGGGAAAACCTACAGCATGTGCCAGGGAGAAACTACATTGTACAGCAGGGAGAGCCTACTACGTACACAGAGTGAGCCTACACCGTGCACACAGAGAGAGCCTACACTGTCCACCAGGGAAAACCTACAGCATGTGCCAGGGAGAACCTAAATTGTACAGCAGGGAGAGCCTACAACGTACACAGAGAGATAGCCTACACCGTGCACCAGAGAGAGCCTACACCGTGCACACACAGAGGGCCTACACTGTGCACCAGAGAGAGAGCCTACACCATGGACACACACAGAGAGCCTACACTGTGCACCAGAGAGACAGCTTACACTGTGCACACACAGAGAGCCTACACCGTGCACACACAGAGAGAGCCTACACTGTGCACACACAGAGAGCTTACACTGTGCACCAGAGAGAGAGCCTACACCGTGCACACACAGAGGGCCTACACCGTCAACCAGAGAGTGCCTACACCGTGCGCAGAGAGGGCCTACACCGTGCGCACACAGAGTGCCTACACCGTGCGCAGAAAGTGCCTACACCGTGCACACACAGAGAGCCTACACTGTGCACCAGAGAGAGAGCCTACACCATGGACACACACAGAGAGCCTACACTGTGCACTAGAGAGAGTGACTACACCGTACACACACAGAGAGCCTACACCGTGCACACACAGAGAGAGCCTACACCGTGCACACACAGAGAGGGCCTACACCGTACACAGAGACAGAGCCTACACCGTACACACAGAGAGGGCTTACACCGTACACACAGAGATGGCCTACACAGTACACACAGAGAAGGCCTACACCGTACACACAGAGAGGGCCTACACCGTACACAGAGAGAGAGCCTACACCGTACACACAGAGAGGGCCTACACCGTACACACAGAGAGGGCCTACACCGTACACAGAGAGAGAGAGCCTACACCATACACAGAGAGAGAGCCTACACCGTACACACAGAGAGGGCCTACACCGTACACAGAGAGAGAGCCTACACCATACACACAGAGAGGGCCTACACCGTGCACACAGAGAGAGCCTACACCGTGCACACAGAGAGCCTACACCGTGCACACAGAGAGAACCTATACCGTGCATACAGAGAGTGCCTACACTGTGAAACAGGGAAAACCTACAGCATGTGCCAGGGAGAAACTACATTGTACAGCAGGGAGAGCCTACTACGTACACAGAGTGAGCCTACACCGTGCACACAGAGAGAGCCTACACTGTCCACCAGGGAAAACCTACAGCATGTGCCAGGGAGAACCTAAATTGTACAGCAGGGAGAGCCTACAACGTACACAGGGAGAGAGAGCCTACAACGTACACAGAGATATAGCCAACACCGTACACACAGAGAGAACCTACATTGTATACCGGGGGACTCTACACTGTGCACCAGGGAAAACCAACATCATGTGCCAGGGAGAGCCTACTTCATGCATCAGAAGGAGCCTACACCGTGCACACACAGAGAGCCTACACCGTAAACAGAGAGAGAGAGCCTACACCGTACACAGAGAGAGAGCCTACACCATACACACACAGGGGTAGCCTACACCGTACGCCAGAGAGAGCCTACACCGTACACCAGAGTGAGCCTACACCGTACACACAGAGAGAGCTTACACTGTACACACAGAGAGGGCCTACATCGTGCACACAGAGAGAACCTACACCGTGCACACAGAGAGAGCCAAACCATGCACATAGAGAGAACCTACACTGTGCACCAGAGAGAGACTACACCGTACACACAGAGAGCGAGAACCTACACTGTACACACACAGAGAGCCTGCACCGTGCACACACAGGGGTAGCCTACCCCGTGCACCAGAGAGAGAGCCAACACCATGGACACAGACAGAGAGCCTACACAGTACACACACAGAGAGCCTACACTGTGCACCAGAGAGAGAGCCAACACTATGGACACAGACAGAGAGCCTACACAGTGTACACACAGAGAGCCTACACTGTGCATCAGAGAGAGAGCCTACACCGTGCACACACAGAGAGAGCCTACACCGTGCACACACAGAGGGCCTACACTGTGCACCAGAGAGTGCCTACACCGTGCACACACAGAGAGCCTACACCGTGCACACACAGAGGGCCTAAACTGTGCACCAGAGAGAGAGCCTACACCATGGACACACACAGAGAGCCTACACTGTGCACCAGAGAGACAGCTTACACTGTGCACACACAGAGAGCCTACACCGTGCACACACAGAGAGAGCCTACACCGTGCACACACAGAGGGCCTACACCGTCAACCAGAGAGTGCCTACACCGTGCGCAGAGAGGGCCTACACCCTGCGCACACAGTGTGCCTACACCGTGCGCAGAAAGTGCCTACACCGTGCACACACAGAGAGCTTACACTGTGCACCAGAGAGAGAGCCTACACCATGGACACACACAGAGAGCCTACACTGTGCACTAGAGAGAGTGACTACACCGTGCACACACAGAGAGCCTACACCGTGCACACACAGAGGGCCTACACCGTGCACCAGAGAGTGCCTACACCGTGCACCAGAGAGTGCCTACACCGTGCACAGAGAGTGCCTACACCATGCGCAGAGAGGGCCTACACCGTGCACACACAGAGAGCCTACACTGTGCACCAGAGAGAGTGCCTACACCGTGCACCAGAGAGTGCCTACACCGTGCGCACACAGAAAGCCTACACTGTGCACATACAGAGAGAGCCTACACCATGGGGAGAGAGAGAGCCTACACCGTGCACACACAGAGAGAGCCTACACTGTGCGCAGAGTGACAGCCTACACCGTGCGCAGAGTGACAGCCTACACCGTGCGCAGAGAGAGAGAGAGCTTACACCATGCACCCTGGGGAGCCTACACCATGCACCAAAGAGTGCCTACAGCGTGCAAACAGAGAGAGCCTACACCATGCACCAGGGAGAGCCAATGACATACATCAGACTGCCTACACCATGGACTAGGGATGGAGCCTACACCATGCACTCTGGCAGGGAACCTACACTGTGCAGCACAGAGAGAGCCTACATTACACACAGAGAGAGCTTACACCGTACACACAGAGAGGGCCTACACCGTACACACAGAGAGGGCCTACACCGTACACAGAGAGAGAGCCTACACCGTACACACAGAGAGGGCCTACAATCTACACACAGAGAGGGCCTACACCGTACACAGAGAGAGAGCCTACACCATACACACAGAGAGGGCCTACACCGTGCACACAGAGAGAGCCTACACCGTGCACACAGAGAGAGCCTACACCGTGCACACAGAGAGAACCTATACCGTGCACACAGAGAGTGCCTACACTGTGAAACAGGGAAAACCTACAGCATGTGACAGGGAGAAACTACATTGTACAGCAGGGAGAGCCTACTACGTACACAGAGTGAGCCTACACCGTGCACACAGAGAGAGCCTACACCGTGCACACAGAGAGAACCTACACTGTGCACACAGAGAGAGCCAAACCGTGCACACAGAGAGAGCCTACACTGTCCACCAGGGAAAACCTACTGCATGTGCCAGGGAGAACCTAAATTGTACAGCAGGGAGAGCCTACAACGTACACAGGGAGAGCGAGAACCTACACTGTACACACACAGAGAGCCTGCACCGTGCACACACAGGGGTAGCCTACCCCGTGCACCAGAGAAAGAGCCAACACCATGGACACAGACAGAGAACCTACACAGTACACACACAGAGAGCCTACACTGTGCACCAGAGAGAGAGCCAACACCGTGCACACACAGAGAGAGCCTACACCGTGCACACACAGAGGGCCTACACTGTGCACCAGAGAGAGAGCCTACACCATGGACACACACAGAGAGCCTACACTGTGCACCAGAGAGAGAGCCTACACCGTGCACACACAGAGAGCCTACACCGTGCACACACAGAGGGCCTACACCGTCAACCAGAGAGTGCCTACACCGTGCGCAGAGAGGGCCTACACCCTGCGCAGAAAGTGCCTACACCGTGCACACACAGAGAGCCTACACTGTGCACCAGAGAGAGAGCCTACACCGTGCACACACAGAGGGCCTACACCGTCAACCAGAGAGAGCCTACACCCTGCGCACACAGAGTGCCTACACCGTGCGCAGACAGTGCCTACACCGTGCACACACAGAGAGCCTACACTGTGCACCAGAGAGAGAGCCTACACCATGGACACACACAGAGAGCCTACACTGTGCACTAGAGAGAGTGACTACACCGTACACACACAGAGAGCCTACACCGTGCACACACAGAGGGCCTACACCGTGCACCAGAGAGTGCCTACACCGTGCACCAGAGAGTGCCTACACCGTGCGCAGAGAGGGCCTACACCATGCGCAGAGAGGGCCTACACCGTGCACCAGAGAGTGCCTACACCGTGCGCAGAGAGGGCCTACACCCTGCGCACACAGAAAGCCTACACTGTGCACATACAGAGAGAGCCTACACCATGGGGAGAGAGAGAGCCTACACCGTGCGCAGAGAGACAGCCTACACCGTACACAGATAGACAGCCTACACCGTGCGCAGAGAGAGAGAGCTTACACCATGCACCCTGGGGAGCCTACACCATGCACCAAAGAGTGCCTACAGCGTGCAAACAGAGAGAGCCTACACCATGCACCAGGGAGAGCCAATGACATACATCAGACAGCCTACACCATGGACTAGGGATGGAGCCTACACCATGCACTCTGGCAGGGAACCTACACTGTGCAGCACAGAGAGCCTACACCGTGCAAACAGAGAGAGCCTACACTACACACAGAGAGAGCTTACATCGTACACACAGAGAGGGCCTACACCGTACACACAGAGAAGGGCTAAACCGTACACACAGAGAGGGCCTACACCGTACACAGAGACAGAGCCTACACCGTACACACAGAGAGGGCTTACACCGTACACACAGAGATGGCCTACACAGTACACACAGAGAAGGCCTACACCGTACACACAGAGAGGGCCTACACCGTACACAGAGAGAGAGCCTACACCGTACACACAGAGAGGGCCTACACCGTACACACAGAGAGGGCCTACACCGTACACACAGAGAGAGAGCCTACACCATACACAGAGAGAGAGCCTACACCGTACACACAGAGAGGGCCTACACCGTACACAGAGAGAGAGCCTACACCATACACACAGAGAGGGCCTACACCGTGCACACAGAGAGAGCCTACACCGTGCACACAGAGAGCCTACACCGTGCACACAGAGAGAACCTATACCGTGCATACAGAGAGTGCCTACACTGTGAAACAGGGAAAACCTACAGCATGTGCCAGGGAGAAACTACATTGTACAGCAGGGAGAGCCTACTACGTACACAGAGTGAGCCTACACCGTGCACACAGAGAGAGCCTACACTGTCCACCAGGGAAAACCTACAGCATGTGCCAGGGAGAACCTAAATTGTACAGCAGGGAGAGCCTACAACGTACACAGGGAGAGAGAGCCTACAACGTACACAGAGAGATAGCCAACACCGTACACACAGAGAGAACCTACATTGTATACCGGGGGACTCTACACTGTGCACCAGGGAAAACCAACATCATGTGCCAGGGAGAGCCTACTTCATGCATCAGAAGGAGCCTACACCGTGCACACACAGAGAGCCTACACCGTAAACAGAGAGAGAGAGCCTACACCGTACACAGAGAGAGAGCCTACACCGTACACACACAGGGGTAGCCTACACCGTACGCCAGAGAGAGCCTACACCGTACACCAGAGTGAGCCTACACCGTACACACAGAGAGAGCTTACACTGTACACACAGAGAGGGCCTACATCGTGCACACAGAGAGAACCTACACCGTGCACACAGAGAGAGCCAAACCATGCACATAGAGAGAACCTACACTGTGCACCAGAGAGAGACTACACCGTACACACAGAGAGCGAGAACCTACACTGTACACACACAGTGAGCCTGCACCGTGCACACACAGGGGTAGCCTACCCCGTGCACCAGAGAGAGAGCCAACACCATGGACACAGACAGAGAGCCTACACAGTACACACACAGAGAGCCTACACTGTGCACCAGAGAGAGAGCCAACACTATGGACACAGACAGAGAGCCTACACAGTGTACACACAGAGAGCCTACACTGTGCATCAGAGAGAGAGCCTACACCGTGCACACACAGAGAGAGCCTACACCGTGCACACACAGAGGGCCTACACTGTGCACCAGAGAGAGAGCCTACACCATGGACACACACAGAGAGCCTACACTGTGCACCAGAGAGAGAGCCTACACCGTGCACACACAGAGAGCCTACACCGTGCACACACAGAGGGCCTAAACTGTGCACCAGAGAGAGAGCCTACACCGTGCACACACAGAGAGCCTAAACTGTGCACCAGAGAGAGAGCCTACACCATGGACACACACAGAGAGCCTACACTGTGCACCAGAGAGACAGCTTACACTGTGCACACACAGAGAGCCTACACCGTGCACACACAGAGAGAGCCTACACCGTGCACACACAGAGGGCCTACACCGTCAACCAGAGAGTGCCTACACCGTGCGTAGAGAGGGCCTACACCCTGCGCACACAGAGTGCCTACACCGTGCGCAGAAAGTGCCTACACCGTGCACACACAGAGAGCTTACACTGTGCACCAGAGAGAGAGCCTACACCATGGACACACACAGAGAGCCTACACTGTGCACTAGAGAGAGTGACTACACCGTGCACACACAGAGAGCCTACACCGTGCACACACAGAGGGCCTACACAGTGCACCAGAGAGTGCCTACACCGTGCACAGAGAGTGCCTACACCATGCGCAGAGAGGGCCTACACCGTGCACACACAGAGAGCCTACACTGTGCACCAGAGAGAGTGCCTACACCGTGCACCAGAGAGTGCCTACACCGTGCGCACACAGAAAGCCTACACTGTGCACATACAGAGAGAGCCTACACCATGGGGAGAGAGAGAGCCTACACGGTGCACACACAGAGAGAGCCTACACTGTGCGCAGAGTGACAGCCTACACCGTGCGCAGAGTGACAGCCTACACCGTGCGCAGAGAGAGAGAGAGCTTACACCATGCACCCTGGGGAGCCTACACCATGCACCAAAGAGTGCCTACATCGTGCAAACAGAGAGAGCCTACACCATGCACCAGGGAGAGCCAATGACATACATCAGACTGCCTACACCATGGACTAGGGATGGAGCCTACACCATGCACTCTGGCAGGGAACCTACACTGTGCAGCACAGAGAGAGCCTACATTACACACAGAGAGAGCTTACACCGTACACACAGAGAGGGCCTACACCGTACACACAGAGAGGGCCTACACCGTACACAGAGAGAGAGCCTACACCGTACACACAGAGAGGGCCTACAACCTACACACAGAGAGGGCCTACACCGTACACAGAGAGAGAGCCTACACCATACACACAGAGAGGGCCTACACCGTGCACACAGAGAGAGCCTACACCGTGCACACAGAGAGAGCCTACACCGTGCACACAGAGAGAACCTACACTGTGCACACAGAGAGAGCCAAACCGTGCACACAGAGAGAGCCTACACTGTCCACCAGGGAAAACCTACTGCATGTGCCAGGGAGAACCTAAATTGTACAGCAGGGAGAGCCTACAACGTACACAGGGAGAGCGAGAACCTACACTGTACACACACAGAGAGCCTGCACCGTGCACACACAGGGGTAGCCTACCCCGTGCACCAGAGAAAGAGCCAACACCATGGACACAGACAGAGAACCTACACAGTACACACACAGAGAGCCTACACTGTGCACCAGAGAGAGAGCCAACACCGTGCACACACAGAGAGAGCCTACACCGTGCACACACAGAGGGCCTACACTGTGCACCAGAGAGAGAGCCTACACCATGGACACACACAGAGAGCCTAAACTGTGCACCAGAGAGAGAGCCTACACCGTGCACACACAGAGAGCCTACACCGTGCACACACAGAGGGCCTACACCGTCAACCAGAGAGTGCCTACACCGTGCGCAGAGAGGGCCTACACCCTGCGCAGAAAGTGCCTACACCGTGCACACACAGAGAGCCTACACTGTGCACCAGAGAGAGAGCCTACACCGTGCACACACAGAGGGCCTACACCGTCAACCAGAGAGAGCCTACACCCTGCGCACACAGAGTGCCTACACCGTGCGCAGACAGTGCCTACACCGTGCACACACAGAGAGCCTACACTGTGCACCAGAGAGAGAGCCTACACCATGGACACACACAGAGAGCCTACACTGTCCACTAGAGAGAGTGACTACACCGTACACACACAGAGGGCCTACACCGTGCACACACAGAGGGCCTACACCGTGCACCAGAGAGTGCCTACACCGTGCACCAGAGAGTGCCTACACCGTGCGCAGAGAGGGCCTACACCATGCGCAGAGAGGGCCTACACCGTGCACCAGAGAGTGCCTACACCGTGCGCAGAGAGGGCCTACACCCTGCGCACACAGAAAGCCTACACTGTGCACATACAGAGAGAGCCTACACCATGGGGAGAGAGAGAGCCTACACCGTGCGCAGAGAGAGAGAGCTTACACCATGCACCCTGGGGAGCCTACACCATGCACCAAAGAGTGCCTACATCGTGCAAACAGAGAGAGCCTACACCATGCACCAGGGAGAGCCAATGACATACATCAGACAGCCTACACCATGGACTAGGGATGGAGCCTACACCATGCACTCTGGCAGGGAACCTACACTGTGCAGCACAGAGAGCCTACACCGTGCAAACAGAGAGAGCCTACACTACACACAGAGAGAGCTTACATCGTACACACAGAGAGGGCCTACACCGTACACACAGAGAAGGGCTAAACCGTACACACAGAGAGGGCCTACACCGTACACAGAGACAGAGCCTACACCGTACACACAGAGAGGGCTTACACCGTACACACAGAGATGGCCTACACAGTACACACAGAGAAGGCCTACACCGTACACACAGAGAGGGCCTACACCGTACACAGAGAGAGAGCCTACACCGTACACACAGAGAGGGCCTACACCGTACACACAGAGAGGGCCTACACCGTACACAGAGAGAGAGAGCCTACACCATACACAGAGAGAGAGCCTACACCGTACACACAGAGAGGGCCTACACCGTACACACAGAGATGGCCTACACAGTACACACAGAGAGGGCCTACACCGTACACAGAGAGAGAGCCTACACCATACACACAGAGAGGGCCTACACTGTGCCCACAGAGAGAGCCTACACCGTGCACACAGAGAGAGCCTACACCGTGCACACAGAGAGAACCTATACCGTGCACACAGAGAGTGCCTACACTGTGAAACAGGGAAAACCTACAGCATGTGACAGGGAGAAACTACATTGTACAGCAGGGAGAGCCTACTACGTACACAGAGTGAGCCTACACCGTGCACACAGAGAGAGCCTACAACGTGCACACAGAGAGAACCTACACTGTGCACACAGAGAGAGCCAAACCGTGCACACAGAGAGAGCCTACACTGTCCACCAGGGAAAACCTACAGCATGTGCCAGGGAGAACCTAAATTGTACAGCAGGGAGAGCCTACAACGTACACAGGGAGAGAGAGCCTACAACGTACACAGAGAGATAGCCTACACCGTACACACAGAGAGAACCTACATTGTATACCGGGGGACTCTACACTGTGCACCAGGGAAAACCAACATCATGTGCCAGGGAGAACCTACGTCATGCATCAGAAGGAGCCTACACCGTGCACACACAGGGGTAGCCTACACCGTGCACCAGAGAGAGAGCCAACACCATGGACACAGACAGAGAGCCTACACAGTACACACACACAGAGCCTACACTGTGCACCAGAGAGAGAGCCTACACCGTGCACACACAGAGAGCCTACACCGTGCATACACAGGGGTAGCCTACACCGTGCACCAGAGAGAGAGCCAACACTATGGACACAGACAGAGAGCCTACACAGTGCACACACAGAGAGCCTACACTGTGCACACACAGAGAGCCTACACTGTGCACCAGAGAGAGAGCCTACACCATGGACACAGACAGAGAGCCTACACAGTGCACACACAGAGAGCCTGCACCGTGCACACACAGGGGTAGCCTACACCGTGCACCATAGAGAGAGCCAGCACCATGGACACAGACAGAGAGCCTACACAGTGCACACACAGAGAGCCTACACTGTGCATCAGAGAGAGAGCCTACACCGTGCACACAGAGAGAGCCTACACCGTACACACAGAGAGAGCCTACACTGTGAAACAGGGAAAACCTACAGCATGTGCCAGGGAGAACCTACATTGTACAGCAGGGAGAGCCTACAACGTACACAGACAGAGCCTACAGCGTGCACCAGAGAGAGCCTACACCGTGCACACAGAGAGAGCCTACACTGTGCACCAGAGAGAGAGCCTACACCATGGACACAGACAGAGAGCCTACACAGTGCACACACAGAGAGCCTACACTGTGCACCAGAGAGAGAGCCTACACCGTGCACACAGAGAGGGCCTACACCGTACACACAGAGAGAGCCTACACTGTGCAGACAGAGAGAGCCTACACCGTGCGCACACAGAAAGCCTACACTGTGCACATACAGAGAGAGCCTACACCATGGGGAGAGAGAGAGCCTACACCGTGCACACACAGAGAGAGCCTACACTGTGCGCAGAGTGACAGCCTACACCGTGCGCAGAGTGACAGCCTACACCGTGCGCAGAGAGAGAGAGAGCTTACACCATGCACCCTGGGGAGCCTACACCATGCACCAAAGAGTGCCTACACCGTGCACACACAGACAGCCTACACTGTGCGCAGAGTGACAGCCTACACCGTGCGCAGAGAGAGAGAGAGCTTACACCATGCACCCTGGGGAGCCTACACCATGCACCAAAGAGTGCCTACAGCGTGCAAACAGAGAGAGCCTACACCATGCACCAGGGAGAGCCAATGACATACATCAGACAGCCTACACCATGGACTAGGGATGGAGCCTACACCATGCACTCTGGCAGGGAACCTACACTGTGCAGCACAGAGAGCCTACACCGTGCAAACAGAGAGAGCCTACACTACACACAGAGAGAGCTTACATCGTACACACAGAGAGGGCCTACACCGTACACACAGAGAAGGGCTAAACCGTACACACAGAGAGGGCCTACACCGTACACAGAGACAGAGCCTACACCGTACACACAGAGAGGGCTTACACCGTACACACAGAGATGGCCTACACAGTACACACAGAGAAGGCCTACACCGTACACACAGAGAGGGCCTACACCGTACACAGAGAGAGAGCCTACACCGTACACACAGAGAGGGCCTACACCGTACACACAGAGAGGGCCTACACCGTACACACAGAGAGAGAGCCTACACCATACACAGAGAGAGAGCCTACACCGTGCACACAGAGAGAGCCTACACTGTCCACCAGGGAAAACCTACAGCATGTGCCAGGGAGAACCTGCATTGTACAGCAGGGAGAGCCTACAGCGTACACAGAGAGATAGCCTACACCGTGCACCAGGGAGAGTCTGCATCATACACCAGGGGGAACCTACACCGTGCACATACAAAGAGAGCCTACACAGTACACCAGAGAGAGCCTACACCATGCACCGGGGGAGCCAACATCGTACACCAGGGGAACCCGACACTGTGCACCAGGGAAAACCTACACCATGCGTCAGAGAGAGCCTACACCGTGCACACAGTGGGAGCCTGCACCGTGCACACAGGGAGAGCCTACACAGCACACACACACTGAGAGAGCCTACACAGCACACACACAGAGAAAGAGCCTACACCGTGCACCAGAGAGAGCCTGTGACATGCACTAGAGAGAGAGTGCAAGATGCACACATGGAAAGAGCCTACACCGTGCACACAGAGAGAGCCAAACCGTCCACACACAGAAAGAGCCTACACCGTGCACACAGAGAGAGCCTACACCGTGCACACAGAGAGAGCCAAACCGTGCACACACAGAAAGAGCCTACACCGTGCACACAGAGAGAGCCAAACCGTCCACACACAGAAAGAGCCTACACCGTGCACACAGAGAGAGCCAAACCGTGCACACACACACTGAGAGACACTACACAGTGCACCAGAGAGATCTTACACCGTGCACACACAGAAAGAGCCTACACCGTGAACCAGAGAGAGCCTGTGACGTGCACCAGAGAGGGAGTGCACGATGCACACACGGAGAGAGCCTACACCGTGCACACAGAGAGAACATACACCGTGCACATAGAGAGAGCCTACACTGTGAAACAGGGAAAACCTACAGCATGCGCCAGGGAGAACCTACAACGTACACAGAGAGATATCCTACACCGTGCACACGGACAGGGCCTACACCGTGCACACGGACAGGGCCTACACCGTGCACAGAGAGAGAGAGCCTACACCATGCACACACAGAGAGCCTACACCATGCACACACAGAGAGAGCCTACACCGTGCACACACAGAGCGCCTACACCGTGCACCAGAGAGTGACTACACCGTGCGCAGAGAGGGCCTACACCGTGCACCAGAGAGTGCCTACACCGTGCACAGAGAGAGAGCGCCTACACCATGCACACACACAGAGCCTACACCCTGCGCACACAGAGAGCCTACACTGTGCACATACAGAGAGAGCCTACACCATGGGGAGAGAGAGAGCCTACACCGTGCGCAGAGAGACAGCCTACACCGTGCGCAGAGAGTCAGCCTACACCGTACACAGATAGACAGCCTATACCGTGCGCAGAGAGAGAGAGCCTACACCATGCACCCTGGGGAGCCTACACCATGCACCAAAGAGTGCCTACACTGTGTAGCACAGAGAGCCTACACTGTGCGCAGAGTGACAGCCTACACCGTGCGCAGAGAGAGAGAGCTTACACCATGCACCCTGGGGAGCCTACACCATGCACCAAAGAGTGCCTACATCGTGCAAACAGAGAGAGCCTACACCATGCACCAGGGAGAGCCAATGACATACATCAGACAGCCTACACCATGGACTAGGGATGGAGCCTACACCATGCACTCTGGCAGGGAACCTACACTGTGCAGCACAGAGAGCCTACACCTTGCAAACAGAGAGAGCCTACACTACACACAGAAAGAGCTTATATCGTACACACAGAGAGGGCCTACACCGTACACACAGAGAAGGGCTAAACCGTACACACAGAGAGGGCCTACACCGTGCACACACAGAGGGCCTACACCGTCAACCAGAGAGTGCCTACACCGTGCGCAGAGAGGGCCTACACCCTGCGCACACAGTGTGCCTACACCGTGCGCAGAAAGTGCCTACACCGTGCACACACAGAGAGCTTACACTGTGCACCAGAGAGAGAGCCTACACCATGGACACACACAGAGAGCCTACACTGTGCACTAGAGAGAGTGACTACACCGTGCACACACAGAGAGCCTACACCGTGCACACACAGAGGGCCTACACCGTGCACCAGAGAGTGCCTACACCGTGCACCAGAGAGTGCCTACACCGTGCACAGAGAGTGCCTACACCATGCGCAGAGAGGGCCTACACCGTGCACACACAGAGAGCCTACACTGTGCACCAGAGAGAGTGCCTACACCGTGCACCAGAGAGTGCCTACACCGTGCGCACACAGAAAGCCTACACTGTGCACATACAGAGAGAGCCTACACCATGGGGAGAGAGAGAGCCTACACCGTGCACACACAGAGAGAGCCTACACTGTGCGCAGAGTGACAGCCTACACCGTGCGCAGAGTGACAGCCTACACCGTGCGCAGAGAGAGAGAGAGCTTACACCATGCACCCTGGGGAGCCTACACCATGCACCAAAGAGTGCCTACAGCGTGCAAACAGAGAGAGCCTACACCATGCACCAGGGAGAGCCAATGACATACATCAGACTGCCTACACCATGGACTAGGGATGGAGCCTACACCATGCACTCTGGCAGGGAACCTACACTGTGCAGCACAGAGAGAGCCTACATTACACACAGAGAGAGCTTACACCGTACACACAGAGAGGGCCTACACCGTACACACAGAGAGGGCCTACACCGTACACAGAGAGAGAGCCTACACCGTACACACAGAGAGGGCCTACAATCTACACACAGAGAGGGCCTACACCGTACACAGAGAGAGAGCCTACACCATACACACAGAGAGGGCCTACACCGTGCACACAGAGAGAGCCTACACCGTGCACACAGAGAGAGCCTACACCGTGCACACAGAGAGAACCTATACCGTGCACACAGAGAGTGCCTACACTGTGAAACAGGGAAAACCTACAGCATGTGACAGGGAGAAACTACATTGTACAGCAGGGAGAGCCTACTACGTACACAGAGTGAGCCTACACCGTGCACACAGAGAGAGCCTACACCGTGCACACAGAGAGAACCTACACTGTGCACACAGAGAGAGCCAAACCGTGCACACAGAGAGAGCCTACACTGTCCACCAGGGAAAACCTACTGCATGTGCCAGGGAGAACCTAAATTGTACAGCAGGGAGAGCCTACAACGTACACAGGGAGAGCGAGAACCTACACTGTACACACACAGAGAGCCTGCACCGTGCACACACAGGGGTAGCCTACCCCGTGCACCAGAGAAAGAGCCAACACCATGGACACAGACAGAGAACCTACACAGTACACACACAGAGAGCCTACACTGTGCACCAGAGAGAGAGCCAACACCGTGCACACACAGAGAGAGCCTACACCGTGCACACACAGAGGGCCTACACTGTGCACCAGAGAGAGAGCCTACACCATGGACACACACAGAGAGCCTACACTGTGCACCAGAGAGAGAGCCTACACCGTGCACACACAGAGAGCCTACACCGTGCACACACAGAGGGCCTACACCGTCAACCAGAGAGTGCCTACACCGTGCGCAGAGAGGGCCTACACCCTGCGCAGAAAGTGCCTACACCGTGCACACACAGAGAGCCTACACTGTGCACCAGAGAGAGAGCCTACACCGTGCACACACAGAGGGCCTACACCGTCAACCAGAGAGAGCCTACACCCTGCGCACACAGAGTGCCTACACCGTGCGCAGACAGTGCCTACACCGTGCACACACAGAGAGCCTACACTGTGCACCAGAGAGAGAGCCTACACCATGGACACACACAGAGAGCCTACACTGTGCACTAGAGAGAGTGACTACACCGTACACACACAGAGAGCCTACACCGTGCACACACAGAGGGCCTACACCGTGCACCAGAGAGTGCCTACACCGTGCACCAGAGAGTGCCTACACCGTGCGCAGAGAGGGCCTACACCATGCGCAGAGAGGGCCTACACCGTGCACCAGAGAGTGCCTACACCGTGCGCAGAGAGGGCCTACACCCTGCGCACACAGAAAGCCTACACTGTGCACATACAGAGAGAGCCTACACCATGGGGAGAGAGAGAGCCTACACCGTGCGCAGAGAGACAGCCTACACCGTACACAGATAGACAGCCTACACCGTGCGCAGAGAGAGAGAGCTTACACCATGCACCCTGGGGAGCCTACACCATGCACCAAAGAGTGCCTACAGCGTGCAAACAGAGAGAGCCTACACCATGCACCAGGGAGAGCCAATGACATACATCAGACAGCCTACACCATGGACTAGGGATGGAGCCTACACCATGCACTCTGGCAGGGAACCTACACTGTGCAGCACAGAGAGCCTACACCGTGCAAACAGAGAGAGCCTACACTACACACAGAGAGAGCTTACATCGTACACACAGAGAGGGCCTACACCGTACACACAGAGAAGGGCTAAACCGTACACACAGAGAGGGCCTACACCGTACACAGAGACAGAGCCTACACCGTACACACAGAGAGGGCTTACACCGTACACACAGAGATGGCCTACACAGTACACACAGAGAAGGCCTACACCGTACACACAGAGAGGGCCTACACCGTACACAGAGAGAGAGCCTACACCGTACACACAGAGAGGGCCTACACCGTACACACAGAGAGGGCCTACACCGTACACACAGAGAGAGAGCCTACACCATACACAGAGAGAGAGCCTACACCGTACACACAGAGAGGGCCTACACCGTACACAGAGAGAGAGCCTACACCATACACACAGAGAGGGCCTACACCGTGCACACAGAGAGAGCCTACACCGTGCACACAGAGAGCCTACACCGTGCACACAGAGAGAACCTATACCGTGCATACAGAGAGTGCCTACACTGTGAAACAGGGAAAACCTACAGCATGTGCCAGGGAGAAACTACATTGTACAGCAGGGAGAGCCTACTACGTACACAGAGTGAGCCTACACCGTGCACACAGAGAGAGCCTACACTGTCCACCAGGGAAAACCTACAGCATGTGCCAGGGAGAACCTAAATTGTACAGCAGGGAGAGCCTACAACGTACACAGGGAGAGAGAGCCTACAACGTACACAGAGAGATAGCCAACACCGTACACACAGAGAGAACCTACATTGTATACCGGGGGACTCTACACTGTGCACCAGGGAAAACCAACATCATGTGCCAGGGAGAGCCTACTTCATGCATCAGAAGGAGCCTACACCGTGCACACACAGAGAGCCTACACCGTAAACAGAGAGAGAGAGCCTACACCGTACACAGAGAGAGAGCCTACACCGTACACACACAGGGGTAGCCTACACCGTACGCCAGAGAGAGCCTACACCGTACACCAGAGTGAGCCTACACCGTACACACAGAGAGAGCTTACACTGTACACACAGAGAGGGCCTACATCGTGCACACAGAGAGAACCTACACCGTGCACACAGAGAGAGCCAAACCATGCACATAGAGAGAACCTACACTGTGCACCAGAGAGAGACTACACCGTACACACAGAGAGCGAGAACCTACACTGTACACACACAGTGAGCCTGCACCGTGCACACACAGGGGTAGCCTACCCCGTGCACCAGAGAGAGAGCCAACACCATGGACACAGACAGAGAGCCTACACAGTACACACACAGAGAGCCTACACTGTGCACCAGAGAGAGAGCCAACACTATGGACACAGACAGAGAGCCTACACAGTGTACACACAGAGAGCCTACACTGTGCATCAGAGAGAGAGCCTACACCGTGCACACACAGAGAGAGCCTACACCGTGCACACACAGAGGGCCTACACTGTGCACCAGAGAGAGAGCCTACACCATGGACACACACAGAGAGCCTACACTGTGCACCAGAGAGAGAGCCTACACCGTGCACACACAGAGAGCCTACACCGTGCACACACAGAGGGCCTAAACTGTGCACCAGAGAGAGAGCCTACACCGTGCACACACAGAGAGCCTAAACTGTGCACCAGAGAGAGAGCCTACACCATGGACACACACAGAGAGCCTACACTGTGCACCAGAGAGACAGCTTACACTGTGCACACACAGAGAGCCTACACCGTGCACACACAGAGAGAGCCTACACCGTGCACACACAGAGGGCCTACACCGTCAACCAGAGAGTGCCTACACCGTGCGTAGAGAGGGCCTACACCCTGCGCACACAGAGTGCCTACACCGTGCGCAGAAAGTGCCTACACCGTGCACACACAGAGAGCTTACACTGTGCACCAGAGAGAGAGCCTACACCATGGACACACACAGAGAGCCTACACTGTGCACTAGAGAGAGTGACTACACCGTGCACACACAGAGAGCCTACACCGTGCACACACAGAGGGCCTACACAGTGCACCAGAGAGTGCCTACACCGTGCACAGAGAGTGCCTACACCATGCGCAGAGAGGGCCTACACCGTGCACACACAGAGAGCCTACACTGTGCACCAGAGAGAGTGCCTACACCGTGCACCAGAGAGTGCCTACACCGTGCGCACACAGAAAGCCTACACTGTGCACATACAGAGAGAGCCTACACCATGGGGAGAGAGAGAGCCTACACGGTGCACACACAGAGAGAGCCTACACTGTGCGCAGAGTGACAGCCTACACCGTGCGCAGAGTGACAGCCTACACCGTGCGCAGAGAGAGAGAGAGCTTACACCATGCACCCTGGGGAGCCTACACCATGCACCAAAGAGTGCCTACATCGTGCAAACAGAGAGAGCCTACACCATGCACCAGGGAGAGCCAATGACATACATCAGACTGCCTACACCATGGACTAGGGATGGAGCCTACACCATGCACTCTGGCAGGGAACCTACACTGTGCAGCACAGAGAGAGCCTACATTACACACAGAGAGAGCTTACACCGTACACACAGAGAGGGCCTACACCGTACACACAGAGAGGGCCTACACCGTACACAGAGAGAGAGCCTACACCGTACACACAGAGAGGGCCTACAACCTACACACAGAGAGGGCCTACACCGTACACAGAGAGAGAGCCTACACCATACACACAGAGAGGGCCTACACCGTGCACACAGAGAGAGCCTACACCGTGCACACAGAGAGAGCCTACACCGTGCACACAGAGAGAACCTACACTGTGCACACAGAGAGAGCCAAACCGTGCACACAGAGAGAGCCTACACTGTCCACCAGGGAAAACCTACTGCATGTGCCAGGGAGAACCTAAATTGTACAGCAGGGAGAGCCTACAACGTACACAGGGAGAGCGAGAACCTACACTGTACACACACAGAGAGCCTGCACCGTGCACACACAGGGGTAGCCTACCCCGTGCACCAGAGAAAGAGCCAACACCATGGACACAGACAGAGAACCTACACAGTACACACACAGAGAGCCTACACTGTGCACCAGAGAGAGAGCCAACACCGTGCACACACAGAGAGAGCCTACACCGTGCACACACAGAGGGCCTACACTGTGCACCAGAGAGAGAGCCTACACCATGGACACACACAGAGAGCCTAAACTGTGCACCAGAGAGAGAGCCTACACCGTGCACACACAGAGAGCCTACACCGTGCACACACAGAGGGCCTACACCGTCAACCAGAGAGTGCCTACACCGTGCGCAGAGAGGGCCTACACCCTGCGCAGAAAGTGCCTACACCGTGCACACACAGAGAGCCTACACTGTGCACCAGAGAGAGAGCCTACACCGTGCACACACAGAGGGCCTACACCGTCAACCAGAGAGAGCCTACACCCTGCGCACACAGAGTGCCTACACCGTGCGCAGACAGTGCCTACACCGTGCACACACAGAGAGCCTACACTGTGCACCAGAGAGAGAGCCTACACCATGGACACACACAGAGAGCCTACACTGTCCACTAGAGAGAGTGACTACACCGTACACACACAGAGGGCCTACACCGTGCACACACAGAGGGCCTACACCGTGCACCAGAGAGTGCCTACACCGTGCACCAGAGAGTGCCTACACCGTGCGCAGAGAGGGCCTACACCATGCGCAGAGAGGGCCTACACCGTGCACCAGAGAGTGCCTACACCGTGCGCAGAGAGGGCCTACACCCTGCGCACACAGAAAGCCTACACTGTGCACATACAGAGAGAGCCTACACCATGGGGAGAGAGAGAGCCTACACCGTGCGCAGAGAGAGAGAGCTTACACCATGCACCCTGGGGAGCCTACACCATGCACCAAAGAGTGCCTACATCGTGCAAACAGAGAGAGCCTACACCATGCACCAGGGAGAGCCAATGACATACATCAGACAGCCTACACCATGGACTAGGGATGGAGCCTACACCATGCACTCTGGCAGGGAACCTACACTGTGCAGCACAGAGAGCCTACACCGTGCAAACAGAGAGAGCCTACACTACACACAGAGAGAGCTTACATCGTACACACAGAGAGGGCCTACACCGTACACACAGAGAAGGGCTAAACCGTACACACAGAGAGGGCCTACACCGTACACAGAGACAGAGCCTACACCGTACACACAGAGAGGGCTTACACCGTACACACAGAGATGGCCTACACAGTACACACAGAGAAGGCCTACACCGTACACACAGAGAGGGCCTACACCGTACACAGAGAGAGAGCCTACACCGTACACACAGAGAGGGCCTACACCGTACACACAGAGAGGGCCTACACCGTACACAGAGAGAGAGAGCCTACACCATACACAGAGAGAGAGCCTACACCGTACACACAGAGAGGGCCTACACCGTACACACAGAGATGGCCTACACAGTACACACAGAGAGGGCCTACACCGTACACAGAGAGAGAGCCTACACCATACACACAGAGAGGGCCTACACTGTGCCCACAGAGAGAGCCTACACCGTGCACACAGAGAGAGCCTACACCGTGCACACAGAGAGAACCTATACCGTGCACACAGAGAGTGCCTACACTGTGAAACAGGGAAAACCTACAGCATGTGACAGGGAGAAACTACATTGTACAGCAGGGAGAGCCTACTACGTACACAGAGTGAGCCTACACCGTGCACACAGAGAGAGCCTACAACGTGCACACAGAGAGAACCTACACTGTGCACACAGAGAGAGCCAAACCGTGCACACAGAGAGAGCCTACACTGTCCACCAGGGAAAACCTACAGCATGTGCCAGGGAGAACCTAAATTGTACAGCAGGGAGAGCCTACAACGTACACAGGGAGAGAGAGCCTACAACGTACACAGAGAGATAGCCTACACCGTACACACAGAGAGAACCTACATTGTATACCGGGGGACTCTACACTGTGCACCAGGGAAAACCAACATCATGTGCCAGGGAGAACCTACGTCATGCATCAGAAGGAGCCTACACCGTGCACACACAGGGGTAGCCTACACCGTGCACCAGAGAGAGAGCCAACACCATGGACACAGACAGAGAGCCTACACAGTACACACACACAGAGCCTACACTGTGCACCAGAGAGAGAGCCTACACCGTGCACACACAGAGAGCCTACACCGTGCATACACAGGGGTAGCCTACACCGTGCACCAGAGAGAGAGCCAACACTATGGACACAGACAGAGAGCCTACACAGTGCACACACAGAGAGCCTACACTGTGCACACACAGAGAGCCTACACTGTGCACCAGAGAGAGAGCCTACACCATGGACACAGACAGAGAGCCTACACAGTGCACACACAGAGAGCCTGCACCGTGCACACACAGGGGTAGCCTACACCGTGCACCATAGAGAGAGCCAGCACCATGGACACAGACAGAGAGCCTACACAGTGCACACACAGAGAGCCTACACTGTGCATCAGAGAGAGAGCCTACACCGTGCACACAGAGAGAGCCTACACCGTACACACAGAGAGAGCCTACACTGTGAAACAGGGAAAACCTACAGCATGTGCCAGGGAGAACCTACATTGTACAGCAGGGAGAGCCTACAACGTACACAGACAGAGCCTACAGCGTGCACCAGAGAGAGCCTACACCGTGCACACAGAGAGAGCCTACACTGTGCACCAGAGAGAGAGCCTACACCATGGACACAGACAGAGAGCCTACACAGTGCACACACAGAGAGCCTACACTGTGCACCAGAGAGAGAGCCTACACCGTGCACACAGAGAGGGCCTACACCGTACACACAGAGAGAGCCTACACTGTGCAGACAGAGAGAGCCTACACCGTGCGCACACAGAAAGCCTACACTGTGCACATACAGAGAGAGCCTACACCATGGGGAGAGAGAGAGCCTACACCGTGCACACACAGAGAGAGCCTACACTGTGCGCAGAGTGACAGCCTACACCGTGCGCAGAGTGACAGCCTACACCGTGCGCAGAGAGAGAGAGAGCTTACACCATGCACCCTGGGGAGCCTACACCATGCACCAAAGAGTGCCTACACCGTGCACACACAGACAGCCTACACTGTGCGCAGAGTGACAGCCTACACCGTGCGCAGAGAGAGAGAGAGCTTACACCATGCACCCTGGGGAGCCTACACCATGCACCAAAGAGTGCCTACAGCGTGCAAACAGAGAGAGCCTACACCATGCACCAGGGAGAGCCAATGACATACATCAGACAGCCTACACCATGGACTAGGGATGGAGCCTACACCATGCACTCTGGCAGGGAACCTACACTGTGCAGCACAGAGAGCCTACACCGTGCAAACAGAGAGAGCCTACACTACACACAGAGAGAGCTTACATCGTACACACAGAGAGGGCCTACACCGTACACACAGAGAAGGGCTAAACCGTACACACAGAGAGGGCCTACACCGTACACAGAGACAGAGCCTACACCGTACACACAGAGAGGGCTTACACCGTACACACAGAGATGGCCTACACAGTACACACAGAGAAGGCCTACACCGTACACACAGAGAGGGCCTACACCGTACACAGAGAGAGAGCCTACACCGTACACACAGAGAGGGCCTACACCGTACACACAGAGAGGGCCTACACCGTACACACAGAGAGAGAGCCTACACCATACACAGAGAGAGAGCCTACACCGTGCACACAGAGAGAGCCTACACTGTCCACCAGGGAAAACCTACAGCATGTGCCAGGGAGAACCTGCATTGTACAGCAGGGAGAGCCTACAGCGTACACAGAGAGATAGCCTACACCGTGCACCAGGGAGAGTCTGCATCATACACCAGGGGGAACCTACACCGTGCACATACAAAGAGAGCCTACACAGTACACCAGAGAGAGCCTACACCATGCACCGGGGGAGCCAACATCGTACACCAGGGGAACCCGACACTGTGCACCAGGGAAAACCTACACCATGCGTCAGAGAGAGCCTACACCGTGCACACAGTGGGAGCCTGCACCGTGCACACAGGGAGAGCCTACACAGCACACACACACTGAGAGAGCCTACACAGCACACACACAGAGAAAGAGCCTACACCGTGCACCAGAGAGAGCCTGTGACATGCACTAGAGAGAGAGTGCAAGATGCACACATGGAAAGAGCCTACACCGTGCACACAGAGAGAGCCAAACCGTCCACACACAGAAAGAGCCTACACCGTGCACACAGAGAGAGCCTACACCGTGCACACAGAGAGAGCCAAACCGTGCACACACAGAAAGAGCCTACACCGTGCACACAGAGAGAGCCAAACCGTCCACACACAGAAAGAGCCTACACCGTGCACACAGAGAGAGCCAAACCGTGCACACACACACTGAGAGACACTACACAGTGCACCAGAGAGATCTTACACCGTGCACACACAGAAAGAGCCTACACCGTGAACCAGAGAGAGCCTGTGACGTGCACCAGAGAGGGAGTGCACGATGCACACACGGAGAGAGCCTACACCGTGCACACAGAGAGAACATACACCGTGCACATAGAGAGAGCCTACACTGTGAAACAGGGAAAACCTACAGCATGCGCCAGGGAGAACCTACAACGTACACAGAGAGATATCCTACACCGTGCACACGGACAGGGCCTACACCGTGCACACGGACAGGGCCTACACCGTGCACAGAGAGAGAGAGCCTACACCATGCACACACAGAGAGCCTACACCATGCACACACAGAGAGAGCCTACACCGTGCACACACAGAGCGCCTACACCGTGCACCAGAGAGTGACTACACCGTGCGCAGAGAGGGCCTACACCGTGCACCAGAGAGTGCCTACACCGTGCACAGAGAGAGAGCGCCTACACCATGCACACACACAGAGCCTACACCCTGCGCACACAGAGAGCCTACACTGTGCACATACAGAGAGAGCCTACACCATGGGGAGAGAGAGAGCCTACACCGTGCGCAGAGAGACAGCCTACACCGTGCGCAGAGAGTCAGCCTACACCGTACACAGATAGACAGCCTATACCGTGCGCAGAGAGAGAGAGCCTACACCATGCACCCTGGGGAGCCTACACCATGCACCAAAGAGTGCCTACACTGTGTAGCACAGAGAGCCTACACTGTGCGCAGAGTGACAGCCTACACCGTGCGCAGAGAGAGAGAGCTTACACCATGCACCCTGGGGAGCCTACACCATGCACCAAAGAGTGCCTACATCGTGCAAACAGAGAGAGCCTACACCATGCACCAGGGAGAGCCAATGACATACATCAGACAGCCTACACCATGGACTAGGGATGGAGCCTACACCATGCACTCTGGCAGGGAACCTACACTGTGCAGCACAGAGAGCCTACACCTTGCAAACAGAGAGAGCCTACACTACACACAGAAAGAGCTTATATCGTACACACAGAGAGGGCCTACACCGTACACACAGAGAAGGGCTAAACCGTACACACAGAGAGGGCCTACACCGTACACAGAGACAGAGCCTACACCGTACACACAGAGAGGGCTTACACCGTACACACAGAGATGGCCTACACAGTACACACAGAGAAGGCCTACACCGTACACACAGAGAGGGCCTACACCGTACACAGAGAGAGAGCCTACACCGTACACACAAAGAGGGCCTACACCGTACACACAGAGAGGGCCTACACCGTACACACAGAGAGAGAGCCTACACCATACACAGAGAGAGAGCCTACACCGTACACACAGAGAGGGCCTACACCGTACACAGAGAGAGAGCCTACACCATACACACAGAGAGGGCCTACACCGTGCACACAGAGAGAGCCTACACCGTGCACACAGAGAGCCTACACCGTGCACACAGAGAGAACCTATACCGTGCATACAGAGAGTGCCTACACTGTGAAACAGGGAAAACCTACAGCATTTGCCAGGGAGAACCTAAATTGTACAGCATGGAGAGCCTACAACGTACACAGGGAGAGAGAGCCTACAACGTACACAGAGAGATAGCCAACACCGTACACACAGAGAGAACCTACATTGTATACCGGGGGACTCTACACTGTGCACCAGGGAAAACCAACATCATGTGCCAGGGAGAGCCTACTTCATGCATCAGAAGGAGCCTACACCGTGCACACACACAGAGCCTACACCGTACACAGAGAGAGAGAGCCTACACCGTACACAGAGAGAGAGCCTACACCGTACACAGAGAGAGAGCCTACACCATACGCCAGAGAGAGCCTACACCGTACACCAGAGAGAGCCTACACCGTACACACAGAGAGAGCTTACACTGTACACACAGAGAGGGCCTACATCGTGCACACAGAGAGAACCTACACCGTGCACACAGAGAGAGCCAAACCATGCACATAGAGAGAACCTACACTGTGCACCAGAGAGAGACTACACTGTACACACAGAGAGCGAGAACCTACACTGTACACACACAGAGAGCCTGCACCGTGCACACACAGGGGTAGCCTACCCCGTGCACCAGAGAGAGAGCCAACACCATGGACACAGACAGAGAGCCTACACAGTACACACACAGAGAGCCTACACTGTGCACCAGAGAGAGAGCCAACACTATGGACACACACAGAGAGCCTACACTGTGCACCAGAGAGAGAGCCTACACCGTGCACACACAGAGAGAGCCTACACCGTGCACACACAGAGGGCCTACACTGTGCACCAGAGAGAGAGCCTACACCATGGACACACACAGAGAGCCTACACTGTGCACCAGAGAGAGAGCCTACACCGTGCACACACAGAGAGCCTACACCGTGCACACACAGAGGGCCTAAACTGTGCACCAGAGAGAGAGCCTACACCATGGACACACACAGAGAGCCTACACTGTGCACCAGAGAGACAGCTTACACTGTGCACACACAGAGAGCCTACACCGTGCACACACAGAGAGAGCCTACACCGTGCACACACAGCGGGCCTACACCGTCAACCAGAGAGTGCCTACACCGTGCGCAGAGAGGGCCTACACCCTGCGCAGAAAGTGCCTACACCGTGCACACACAGAGAGCCTACACTGTGCACCAGAGAGAGAGCCTACACCGTGCACACACAGAGGGCCTACACCGTCAGCCAGAGAGAGCCTACACCCTGCGCACACAGAGTGCCTACACCGTGCGCAGAAAGTGCCTACACCGTGCACACACAGAGAGCCTACACTGTGCACCAGAGAGAGAGCCTACACCATGGACACACACAGAGAGCCTACACTGTGCACTAGAGAGAGTGACTACACCGTACACACACAGAGAGCCTACACCGTGCACACACAGAGAGAGCCTACACCGTGCACACACAGAGAGGGCTTACACCGTACACACAGAGATGGCCTACACAGTACACACAGAGAAGGCCTACACCGTACACACAGAGAGGGCCTACACCGTACACAGAGAGAGAGCCTACACTGTACACACAGAGAGGGCCTACACCGTACACACAGAGAGGGCCTACACCCTGCGCAGAAAGTGCCTACACCGTGCACACACAGAGAGCCTACACTGTGCACCAGAGAGAGAGCCTACACCGTGCACACACAGAGGGCCTACACCGTACACAGAGAGAGAGCCTACACCATACACACAGAGAGGGCCTACACCGTGCACACAGAGAGAGCCTACACCGTGCACACAGAGAGCCTACACCGTGCACACAGAGAGAACCTATACCGTGCATACAGAGAGTGCCTACACTGTGAAACAGGGAAAACCTACAGCATGTGACAGGGAGAAACTACATTGTACAGCAGGGAGAGCCTACTACGTACACAGAGTGAGCCTACACCGTGCACACAGAGAGAACCTACACTGTGCACACAGAGAGAACCTACACTGTGCACACAGAGAGAGCCTACACCGTGCACACAGAGAGAGCCTACACCGTGCACACAGAGAGAACCTACACCGTGCACACAGAGAGAACCTACACTGTGCACACAGAGAGAACCTACACTGTGCACACAGAGAGAGCCTACACCGTGCACACAGAGAGAGCCTACACCGTGCACACAGAGAGAACCTATACCGTGCATACAGAGAGTGCCTACACTGTGAAACAGGGAAAACCTACAGCATGTGCCAGGGAGAAACTACATTGTACAGCAGGGAGAGCCTACTACGTACACAGAGTGAGCCTACACCGTGCACACAGAGAGAGCCTACACTGTCCACCAGGGAAAACCTACAGCATGTGCCAGGGAGAACCTAAATTGTACAGCAGGGAGAGCCTACAACGTACACAGGGAGAGAGAGCCTACAACGTACACAGAGAGATAGCCAACACCGTACACACAGAGAGAACCTACATTGTATACCGGGGGACTCTACACTGTGCACCAGGGAAAACCAACATCATGTGCCAGGGAGAGCCTACTTCATGCATCAGAAGGAGCCTACACCGTGCACACACACAGAGCCTACACCGTACACAGAGAGAGAGAGCCTACACCGTACACAGAGAGAGAGCCTACACCGTACACAGAGAGAGAGCCTACACCATACGCCAGAGAGAGCCTACACCGTACACCAGAGAGAGCCTACACCGTACACACAGAGAGAGCTTACACTGTACACACAGAGAGGGCCTACATCGTGCACACAGAGAGAACCTACACCGTGCACACAGAGAGAGCCAAACCATGCACATAGAGAGAACCTACACTGTGCACCAGAGAGAGACTACACTGTACACACAGAGAGCGAGAACCTACACTGTACACACACAGAGAGCCTGCACCGTGCACACACAGGGGTAGCCTACCCCGTGCACCAGAGAGAGAGCCAACACTATGGACACAGACAGAGAGCCTACACAGTGTACACACAGAGAGCCTACACTGTGCACCAGAGAGAGAGCCTACACCGTGCACACACAGAGAGAGCCTACACCGTGCACACACAGAGGGCCTACACTGTGCACCAGAGAGAGAGCCTACACCATGGACACACACAGAGAGCCTACACTGTGCACCAGAGAGAGAGCCTACACCGTGCACACACAGAGAGCCTACACCGTGCACACACAGAGGGCCTAAACTGTGCACCAGAGAGAGAGCCTACACCATGGACACACACAGAGAGCCTACACTGTGCACCAGAGAGACAGCTTACACTGTGCACACACAGAGAGCCTACACCGTCAACCAGAGAGTGCCTACACCGTGCGCAGAGAGGGCCTACACCCTGCGCAGAAAGTGCCTACACCGTGCACACACAGAGAGCCTACACTGTGCACCAGAGAGAGAGCCTACACCGTGCACACACAGAGGGCCTACACCGTCAGCCAGAGAGAGCCTACACCCTGCGCACACAGAGTGCCTACACCGTGCGCAGAAAGTGCCTACACCGTGCACACACAGAGAGCCTACACTGTGCACCAGAGAGAGAGCCTACACCATGGACACACACAGAGAGCCTACACTGTGCACTAGAGAGAGTGACTACACCGTACACACACAGAGAGCCTACACCGTGCACACACAGAGAGAGCCTACACCGTGCACACACAGAGAGGGCCTACACCGTACACAGAGACAGAGCCTACACCGTACACACAGAGAGGGCTTACACCGTACACACAGAGATGGCCTACACAGTACACACAGAGAAGGCCTACACCGTACACACAGAGAGGGCCTACACCGTACACAGAGAGAGAGCCTACACTGTACACACAGAGAGGGCCTACACCGTACACACAGAGAGGGCCTACACCGTACACACAGAGAGAGAGCCTACACCATACACAGAGAGAGAGCCTACACCGTACACACAGAGAGGGCCTACACCGTACACAGAGAGAGAGCCTACACCATACACACAGAGAGGGCCTACACCGTGCACACAGAGAGAGCCTACACCGTGCACACAGAGAGCCTACACCGTGCACACAGAGAGAACCTATACCGTGCATACAGAGAGTGCCTACACTGTGAAACAGGGAAAACCTACAGCATGTGCCAGGGAGAAACTACATTGTACAGCAGGGAGAGCCTACTACGTACACAGAGTGAGCCTACACCGTGCACACAGAGAGAGCCTACACTGTCCACCAGGGAAAACCTACAGCATGTGCCAGGGAGAACCTAAATTGTACAGCAGGGAGAGCCTACAACGTACACAGGGAGAGAGAGCCTACAACGTACACAGAGAGATAGCCAACACCGTACACACAGAGTGAACCTACATTGTATACCGGGGGACTCTACACTGTGCACCAGGGAAAACCAACATCATGTGCCAGGGAGAGCCTACTTCATGCATCAGAAGGAGCCTACACCGTGCACACACAGAGAGCCTACACCGTACACAGAGAGAGAGAGCCTACACCGTACACAGAGAGAGAGCCTACACCGTACACACACAGGGGTAGCCTACACCGTACGCCAGAGAGAGCCTACACCGTACACCAGAGTGAGCCTACACCGTACACCAGAGAGAGCCTACACCGTACACACAGAGAGAGCTTACACTGTACACACAGAGAGGGCCTACATCGTGCACACAGAGAGAACCTACACCGTGCACACAGAGAGAGCCAAACCATGCACATAGAGAGAACCTACACTGTGCACCAGAGAGAGACTACACCGTACACACAGAGAGCGAGAACCTACACTGTACACACACAGAGAGCCTGCACCGTGCACACACAGGGGTAGCCTACCCCGTGCACCAGAGAGAGAGCCAACACCATGGACACAGACAGAGAGCCTACACAGTACACACACAGAGAGCCTACACTGTGCACCAGAGAGAGAGCCAACACTATGGACACAGACAGAGAGCCTACACAGTGTACACACAGAGAGCCTACACTGTGCACCAGAGAGAGAGCCTACACCGTGCACACACAGAGAGAGCCTACACCGTGCATACACAGGGGTAGCCTACACCGTGCACCAGAGAGAGAGCCAACACCATGGACACAGACAGAGAGCCTACACTGTGCACCAGAGAAAGAGCCTACACCGTGCACACACAGAGAGCCTACACCGTGCACACACAGAGAGCCTACACCGTGCACACACAGAGGGCCTAAACTGTGCACCAGAGAGAGAGCCTACACCATGGACACACACAGAGAGCCTACACTGTGCACCAGAGAGACAGCTTACACTGTGCACACACAGAGAGCCTACACCGTGCACACACAGAGAGAGCCTACACCGTGCACACACAGCGGGCCTACACCGTCAACCAGAGAGTGCCTACACCGTGCGCAGAGAGGGCCTACACCCTGCGCAGAAAGTGCCTACACCGTGCACACACAGAGAGCCTACACTGTGCACCAGAGAGAGAGCCTACACCGTGCACACACAGAGGGCCTACACCGTACACAGAGAGAGAGCCTACACCATACACACAGAGAGGGCCTACACCGTGCACACAGAGAGAGCCTACACCGTGCACACAGAGAGCCTACACCGTGCACACAGAGAGAACCTATACCGTGCATACAGAGAGTGCCTACACTGTGAAACAGGGAAAACCTACAGCATGTGACAGGGAGAAACTACATTGTACAGCAGGGAGAGCCTACTACGTACACAGAGTGAGCCTACACCGTGCACACAGAGAGAACCTACACTGTGCACACAGAGAGAACCTACACTGTGCACACAGAGAGAGCCTACACCGTGCACACAGAGAGAGCCTACACCGTGCACACAGAGAGAACCTACACCGTGCACACAGAGAGAACCTACACTGTGCACACAGAGAGAACCTACACTGTGCACACAGAGAGAGCCTACACCGTGCACACAGAGAGAGCCTACACCGTGCACACAGAGAGAACCTATACCGTGCATACAGAGAGTGCCTACACTGTGAAACAGGGAAAACCTACAGCATGTGCCAGGGAGAAACTACATTGTACAGCAGGGAGAGCCTACTACGTACACAGAGTGAGCCTACACCGTGCACACAGAGAGAGCCTACACTGTCCACCAGGGAAAACCTACAGCATGTGCCAGGGAGAACCTAAATTGTACAGCAGGGAGAGCCTACAACGTACACAGGGAGAGAGAGCCTACAACGTACACAGAGAGATAGCCAACACCGTACACACAGAGAGAACCTACATTGTATACCGGGGGACTCTACACTGTGCACCAGGGAAAACCAACATCATGTGCCAGGGAGAGCCTACTTCATGCATCAGAAGGAGCCTACACCGTGCACACACACAGAGCCTACACCGTACACAGAGAGAGAGAGCCTACACCGTACACAGAGAGAGAGCCTACACCGTACACAGAGAGAGAGCCTACACCATACGCCAGAGAGAGCCTACACCGTACACCAGAGAGAGCCTACACCGTACACACAGAGAGAGCTTACACTGTACACACAGAGAGGGCCTACATCGTGCACACAGAGAGAACCTACACCGTGCACACAGAGAGAGCCAAACCATGCACATAGAGAGAACCTACACTGTGCACCAGAGAGAGACTACACTGTACACACAGAGAGCGAGAACCTACACTGTACACACACAGAGAGCCTGCACCGTGCACACACAGGGGTAGCCTACCCCGTGCACCAGAGAGAGAGCCAACACCATGGACACAGACAGAGAGCCTACACAGTACACACACAGAGAGCCTACACTGTGCACCAGAGAGAGAGCCAACACTATGGACACAGACAGAGAGCCTACACAGTGTACACACAGAGAGCCTACACTGTGCACCAGAGAGAGAGCCTACACCGTGCACACACAGAGAGAGCCTACACCGTGCACACACAGAGGGCCTACACTGTGCACCAGAGAGAGAGCCTACACCATGGACACACACAGAGAGCCTACACTGTGCACCAGAGAGAGAGCCTACACCGTGCACACACAGAGAGCCTACACTGTGCACACACAGAGGGCCTAAACTGTGCACCAGAGAGAGAGCCTACACCATGGACACACACAGAGAGCCTACACTGTGCACCAGAGAGACAGCTTACACTGTGCACACACAGAGAGCCTACACCGTGCACACACAGAGAGAGCCTACACCGTGCACACACAGCGGGCCTACACCGTCAACCAGAGAGTGCCTACACCGTGCGCAGAGAGGGCCTACACCCTGCGCAGAAAGTGCCTACACCGTGCACACACAGAGAGCCTACACTGTGCACCAGAGAGAGAGCCTACACCGTGCACACACAGAGGGCCTACACCGTCAGCCAGAGAGAGCCTACACCCTGCGCACACAGAGTGCCTACACCGTGCGCAGAAAGTGCCTACACCGTGCACACACAGAGAGCCTACACTGTGCACCAGAGAGAGAGCCTACACCATGGACACACACAGAGAGCCTACACTGTGCACTAGAGAGAGTGACTACACCGTACACACACAGAGAGCCTACACCGTGCACACACAGAGAGAGCCTACACCGTGCACACACAGAGAGGGCCTACACCGTACACAGAGACAGAGCCTACACCGTACACACAGAGAGGGCTTACACCGTACACACAGAGATGGCCTACACAGTACACACAGAGAAGGCCTACACCGTACACACAGAGAGGGCCTACACCGTACACAGAGAGAGAGCCTACACTGTACACACAGAGAGGGCCTACACCGTACACACAGAGAGGGCCTACACCGTACACACAGAGAGAGAGCCTACACCATACACAGAGAGAGAGCCTACACCGTACACACAGAGAGGGCCTACACCGTACACAGAGAGAGAGCCTACACCATACACACAGAGAGGGCCTACACCGTGCACACAGAGAGAGCCTACACCGTGCACACAGAGAGCCTACACCGTGCACACAGAGAGAACCTATACCGTGCATACAGAGAGTGCCTACACTGTGAAACAGGGAAAACCTACAGCATGTGCCAGGGAGAAACTACATTGTACAGCAGGGAGAGCCTACTACGTACACAGAGTGAGCCTACACCGTGCACACAGAGAGAGCCTACACTGTCCACCAGGGAAAACCTACAGCATGTGCCAGGGAGAACCTAAATTGTACAGCAGGGAGAGCCTACAACGTACACAGGGAGAGAGAGCCTACAACGTACACAGAGAGATAGCCAACACCGTACACACAGAGTGAACCTACATTGTATACCGGGGGACTCTACACTGTGCACCAGGGAAAACCAACATCATGTGCCAGGGAGAGCCTACTTCATGCATCAGAAGGAGCCTACACCGTGCACACACAGAGAGCCTACACCGTACACAGAGAGAGAGAGCCTACACCGTACACAGAGAGAGAGCCTACACCGTACACACACAGGGGTAGCCTACACCGTACGCCAGAGAGAGCCTACACCGTACACCAGAGTGAGCCTACACCGTACACCAGAGAGAGCCTACACCGTACACACAGAGAGAGCTTACACTGTACACACAGAGAGGGCCTACATCGTGCACACAGAGAGAACCTACACCGTGCACACAGAGAGAGCCAAACCATGCACATAGAGAGAACCTACACTGTGCACCAGAGAGAGACTACACCGTACACACAGAGAGCGAGAACCTACACTGTACACACACAGAGAGCCTGCACCGTGCACACACAGGGGTAGCCTACCCCGTGCACCAGAGAGAGAGCCAACACCATGGACACAGACAGAGAGCCTACACAGTACACACACAGAGAGCCTACACTGTGCACCAGAGAGAGAGCCAACACTATGGACACAGACAGAGAGCCTACACAGTGTACACACAGAGAGCCTACACTGTGCACCAGAGAGAGAGCCTACACCGTGCACACACAGAGAGAGCCTACACCGTGCATACACAGGGGTAGCCTACACCGTGCACCAGAGAGAGAGCCAACACCATGGACACAGACAGAGAGCCTACACTGTGCACCAGAGAAAGAGCCTACACCGTGCACACACAGAGAGCCTACACCGTGCACACACAGAGGGCCTAAACTGTGCACCAGAGAGAGAGCCTACACCATGGACACACACAGAGAGCCTACACTGTGCACCAGAGAGACAGCTTACACTGTGCACACACAGAGAGCCTACACCGTGCACACACAGAGAGGGCCTACATCGTGCACACAGAGAGAACCTACACCGTGCACACAGAGAGAGCCAAACCATGCACATAGAGAGAACCTACACTGTGCACCAGAGAGAGACTACACTGTACACACAGAGAGCCTGCACCGTGCACACACAGGGGTAGCCTACCCCGTGCACCAGAGAGAGAGCCAACACCATGGACACAGACAGAGAGCCTACACAGTGCACCAGAGAGACAGCTTACACTGTGCACACACAGAGAGCCCACACCGTGCACACACAGAGAGAGCCTACACCGTGCACACACAGAGGGCCTACACCGTCAACCAGAGAGTGCCTACACCGTGCGCAGAGAGGGCCTACACCCTGCGCACACAGAGTGCCTACACCGTGCGCAGAAAGTGCCTACACCGTGCACACACAGAGAGCCTACACTGTGCACCAGAGAGAGAGCCTACACCATGGACACACACAGAGAGCCTACACTGTGCACTAGAGAGAGTGACTACACCGTGCACACACAGAGAGCCTACACCGTGCACACACAGAGGGCCTACACCGTGCACCAGAGAGTGCCTACACCGTGCACCAGAGAGTGCCTACACCGTGCACAGAGAGTGCCTACACCATGCGCAGAGAGGGCCTACACCGTGCACACACAGAGAGCCTACACTGTGCACCAGAGAGAGTGCCTACACCGTGCACCAGAGAGTGCCTACACCGTGCGCACACAGAAAGCCTACACTGTGCACATACAGAGAGAGCCTACACCATGGGGAGAGAGAGAGCCTACACCGTGCACACACAGAGAGAGCCTACACTGTGCGCAGAGTGACAGCCTACACCGTGCGCAGAGTGACAGCCTACACCGTGCGCAGAGAGAGAGAGAGCTTACACCATGCACCCTGGGGAGCCTACACCATGCACCAAAGAGTGCCTACAGCGTGCAAACAGAGAGAGCCTACACCATGCACCAGGGAGAGCCAATGACATACATCAGACAGCCTACACCATGGACTAGGGATGGAGCCTACACCATGCACTCTGGCAGGGAACCTACACTGTGCAGCACAGAGAGCCTACACCGTGCAAACAGAGAGAGCCTACACTACACACAGAAAGAGCTTACACCGTACACACAGAGAGGGCCTACACCGTACACACAGAGAGGGCCTACACCGTACACACAGAGAGAGCCTACACCGTACACACAGAGATGGCCTACACAGTACACACAGAGAAGGCCTACACCGTACACACAGAGAGGGCCTACACCGTACACAGAGAGAGAGCCTACACCGTACACACAGAGAGGGCCTACAACCTACACACAGAGAGGGCCTACACCGTACACAGAGAGAGAGCCTACACCATACACACAGAGAGGGCCTACACCGTGCACACAGAGAGAGCCTACACCGTGCACACAGAGAGAGCCTACACCGTGCACACAGAGAGAACCTATACCGTGCACACAGAGAGTGCCTACACTGTGAAACAGGGAAAACCTACAGCATGTGACAGGGAGAAACTACATTGTACAGCAGGGAGAGCCTACTACGTTCACAGAGTGAGCCTACACCGTGCACACAGAGAGAGCCTACACCGTGCACACAGAGAGAGCCTACACCGTGCACACAGAGAGAGCCTACACCGTGCACACAGAGAGAACCTACACTGTGCACACAGAGAGAGCCAAACCGTGCACACAGAGAGAGCCTACACTGTCCACCAGGGAAAACCTACTACATGTGCCAGGGAGAACCTAAATTGTACAGCAGGGAGAGCCTACAACGTACACAGGGAGAGAGAGCCTACAACGTACATAGAGAGATAGCCAACACCGTACACACAGAGAGAACCTACATTGTATACCGGGGGACTCTACACTGTGCACCAGGGAAAACCAACATCATGTGCCAGGCAGAGCCTACTTCATGCATCAGAAGGAGCCTACACCGTGCACACACAGAGAGCCTACACCGTACACAGAGAGAGAGAGCCTACACCGTGCACAGAGAGAGAGCCTACACCGTACACACACAGGGGTAGCCTACACCGTACACCAGAGAGAGCCTACACCGTACACCAGAGAGAGCCTACACCGTACACACAGAGAGAGCTTACACTGTACACACAGAGAGGGCCTACATCGTGCACACAGAGAGAACCTACACCGTGCACACAGAGAGAGCCAAACCATGCACATAGAGAGAACCTACACTGTGCACCAGAGAGAGACTACACCGTACACACAGAGAGCGAGAACCTACACTGTACACACACAGAGAGCCTGCACCGTGCACACACAGGGGTAGCCTACCCCGTGCACCAGAGAGAGAGCCAACACCATGGACACAGACAGAGAACCTACACAGTACACACACAGAGAGCCTACACTGTGCACCAGAGAGAGAGCCAACACCGTGCACACACAGAGAGAGCCTACACCGTGCACACACAGAGGGCCTACACTGTGCACCAGAGAGAGAGCCTACACCATGGACACACACAGAGAGCCTACACTGTGCACCAGAGAGAGAGCCTACACCGTGCACACACAGAGAGCCTACACCGTGCACACACAGAGGGCCTACACCGTCAACCAGAGAGTGCCTACACCGTGCGCAGAGAGGGCCTACACCCTGCGCAGAAAGTGCCTACACCGTGCACACACAGAGAGCCTACACTGTGCACCAGAGAGAGAGCCTACACCGTGCACACAAGGAGGGCCTACACCGTCAACCAGAGAGAGCCTACACCCTGCGCACACAGAGTGCCTACACCGTGCGCAGAAAGTGCCTACACCGTACACACACAGAGAGCCTACACTGTGCACCAGAGAGAGAGCCTACACCATGGACACACACAGAGAGCCTACACCGTGCACACACAGAGAGAGCCTACACCGTGCACACACAGAGAGGGCCTACACCGTGCACCAGAGAGTGCCTACACCGTGCACCAGAGAGTGCCTACACCGTGCGCAGAGAGGGCCTACACCATGCGCAGAGAGGGCCTACACCGTGCACCAGAGAGTGCCTACACCGTGCGCAGAGAGGGCCTACACCCTGCGCACACAGAAAGCCTACACTGTGCACATACAGAGAGAGCCTACACCATGGGGAGAGAGAGAGCCTACACCGTGCGCAGAGAGAGAGAGCTTACACCATGCACCCTGGGGAGCCTACACCATGCACCAAAGAGTGCCTACATCGTGCAAACAGAGAGAGCCTACACCATGCACCAGGGAGAGCCAATGACATACATCAGACAGCCTACACCATGGACTAGGGATGGAGCCTACACCATGCACTCTGGCAGGGAACCTACACTGTGCAGCACAGAGAGCCTACACCGTGCAAACAGAGAGAGCCTACACTACACACAGAGAGAGCATACATGGTACACACAGAGAGGGCCTACACCATACACACAGAGAGGGCCTACACCGTACACACAGAGAGAGCCTACACCGTACACACAGAGATGGCCTACACAGTACACACAGAGATGGCCTACACAGTACACACAGAGAGGGCCTACACCGTACACAGAGAGAGAGCCTACACCATACACACAGAGAGGGCCTACACCGTGCACACAGAGAGAGCCTACACCGTGCACACAGAGAGAGCCTACACCGTGCACACAGAGAGAACCTATACCGTGCACACAGAGAGTGCCTACACTGTGAAACAGGGAAAACCTACAGCATGTGACAGGGAGAAACTACATTGTACAGCAGGGAGAGCCTACTACGTACACAGAGTGAGCCTACACCGTGCACACAGAGAGAGCCTACAACGTGCACACAGAGAGAACCTACACTGTGCACACAGAGAGAGCCAAACCGTGCACACAGAGAGAGCCTACACTGTCCACCAGGGAAAACCTACAGCATGTGCCAGGGAGAACCTAAATTGTACAGCAGGGAGAGCCTACAACGTACACAGGGAGAGAGAGCCTACAACGTACACAGAGAGATAGCCTACACCGTACACACAGAGAGAACCTACATTGTATACCGGGGGACTCTACACTGTGCACCAGGGAAAACCAACATCATGTACCAGGGAGAGCCTACGTCATGCATCAGAAGGAGCCTACACTGTGCACACACAGAGGGCCTACACCGTGCACACACAGAGGGCCTACACTGTGCGCAGAGAGGGCCTACACCATATACAGAGAGAGAGAGAGAGCCTACACTGTGCACCAGGGAAAACCTACATCATGTGCCAGGGAGAACCTACGTCATGCATCAGAAGGAGCCTACACCGTGCACACACAGGGGTAGCCTACACCGTGCACCAGAGAGAGAGCCAACACCATGGACACAGACAGAGAGCCTACACAGTACACACACAGAGAGCCTACACTGTGCACCAGAGAGAGAGCCTACACCGTGCACACACAGAGAGCCTACACCGTGCATACACAGGGGTAGCCTACACCGTGCACCAGAGAGAGAGCCAACACCATGGACACAGACAGAGAGCCTACACAGTGCACACACAGAGAGCCTACACTGTGCACACACAGAGGGCCTACACTGTGCACACACAGAGGGCCTACACCGTGCATCAGAGAGAGAGCCTACACTGTGCACACACAGAGAGCCTACACTGTGCATCAGAGAGAGAGCCTACACCGTGCACACAGAGAGAGCCTACACCGTGCACACAGAGAGAGCCTACACCGTACACACAGAGAGAGCCTACACTGTGAAACAGGGAAAACCTACAGCATGTGCCAGGGAGAACCTACATTGTACAGCAGGGAGAGCCTACAACGTACACAGAGAGAGCCTACACCGTGCACCAGAGAGAGCCTACACCGTGCACACAGAGAGAGCCTACACTGTGCACCAGAGAGAGAGCCTACACCATGGACACAGACAGAGAGCCTACACAGTGCACACACAGAGAGCCTACACGGTGCACCAGAGAGAGAGCCTACACCGTGCACACAGAGAGGGCCTACACCGTACACACAGAGAGAGCCTACACTGTGCACACAGAGAGAGCCTACACCGTCCACACAGAGAGGGCCTACACCGTGCACACAGAGAGGGCCTACACCGTACACACAGAGAGGGCCTACACCGTGCACACAGAGATAGCCTACACCGTACACACAGAGAGAGCCTACACCGTATACACAGAGAGGGCCTACACCGTACACACAGAGAGGGCCTACACTGTACACACAGAGAGAGCCTACACCGTACACACAGAGAGAGCCTACACCGTACACACAGAGAGGGCCTACACCGTGCACACAGAGAGAGCCTACACTGTACACCAGGGAAAACCTACAGCATGTGCCAGGGAGAACCTACAGTGTACAGCTGGGAGAGCCTACAACGTACACAGAGAGAGAGCCTACACCATACACACAGAGAGGGCCTACACCGTGCACACAGAGAGAGCCTACACCGTGCACACAGAGACAGCCTACACCGTGCACACAGAGAGAACCTACACCGTGCACACAGAGAGAACCTATACCGTGCACACAGAGAGTGCCTACACTGTGAAACAGGGAAAACCTACAGCATGTGACAGGGAGAAACTACATTGTACAGCAGGGAGAGCCTACTACGTACACAGAGTGAGCCTACACCGTGCACACAGAGAGAACCTACACTGTGCACACAGAGAGAGCCAAACCGTGCACACAGAGAGAGCCTACACTGTCCACCAGGGAAAACCTACAGCATGTGCCAGGGAGAACCTAAATTGTACAGCAGGGAGAGCCTACAACGTACACAGGGAGAGAGAGCCTACAACGTACACAGAGAGATAGCCAACACCGTACACACAGAGAGAACCTACATTGTATACCAGGGGACTCTACACTGTGCACCAGGGAAAACCAACATCATGTGCCAGGCAGAGCCTACTTCATGCTTCAGAAGGAGCCTACACCGTGCACACACAGAGAGCCTACACCGTACACAGAGAGAGAGCCTACACCGTACACACACAGGGGTAGCCTACACCGTACACCAGAATGAGCCTACACCGTACACACAGAGAGAGCTTACACTGTACACACAGAGAGGGCCTACATCGTGCACACAGAGAGAACCTACACCGTGCACACAGAGAGAGCCAAACCATGCACATAGAGAGAACCTACACTGTGCACCAGAGAGAGACTACACCGTACACACAGAGAGCGAGAACCTACACTGTACACACACAGAGAGCCTGCACCGTGCACACACAGGGGTAGCCTACCCCGTGCACCAGAGAGAGAGCCAACACCATGGACACAGACAGAGAGCCTACACAGTACACACACAGAGAGCCTACACTGTGCACCAGAGAGAGAGCCAACACTATGGACACAGACAGAGAGCCTACACAGTGTACACACAGAGAGCCTACACTGTGCACCAGAGAGAGAGCCTACACCATGCACACACAGAGAGAGCCTACACCGTGCACACACAGAGGGCCTACACTGTGCACCAGAGAGAGAGCCTACACCATGGACACACACAGAGAGCCTACACTGTGCACCAGAGAGACAGCCTACACTGTGCACACACAGAGAGCCTACACCGTGCACACACAGAGAGAGCCTACACCGTGCACACACAGAGAGAGCCTACACCGTGCACACACAGAGGGCCTACACCGTGCACCAGAGAGTGCCTACACCGTGCACCAGAGAGTGCCTACACCGTGCGCAGAGAGGGCCTACACCATGCGCAGAGAGGGCCTACACCGTGCACCAGAGAGTGCCTACACCGTGCGCAGAGAGGGCCTACACCCTGCGCACACAGAAAGCCTACACTGTGCACATACAGAGAGAGCCTACACCATGGGGAGAGAGAGAGCCTACACCGTGCGCAGAGAGACAGCCTACACCGTGCGCAGAGAGAGAGAGCTTACACCATGCACCCTGGGGAGCCTACACCATGCACCAAAGAGTGCCTACATCGTGCAAACAGAGAGAGCCTACACCATGCACCAGGGAGAGCCAATGACATACATCAGACAGCCTACACCATGCACTCTGGCAGGGAACCTACACTGTGCAGCACAGAGAGCCTACACCGTGCAAACAGAGAGAGCCTACACTACACACAGAGAGAGCTTACATGGTACACACAGAGAGGGCCTACACCATACACACAGAGAGGGCCTACACCGTACACACAGAGAGAGCCTACACCGTACACACAGAGATGGCCTACACAGTACACACAGAGAGGGCCTACACCGTACACAGAGAGAGAGCCTACACCATACACACAGAGAGGGCCTACACCGTGCACACAGAGAGAGCCTACACCGTGCACACAGAGAGAGCCTACACCGTGCACACAGAGAGAACCTATACCGTGCACACAGAGAGTGCCTACACTGTGAAACAGGGAAAACCTACAGCATGTGACAGGGAGAAACTACATTGTACAGCAGGGAGAGCCTACTACGTACACAGAGTGAGCCTACACCGTGCACACAGAGAGAGCCTACAACGTGCACACAGAGAGAACCTACACTGTGCACACAGAGAGAGCCAAACCGTGCACACAGAGAGAGCCTACACTGTCCACCAGGGAAAACCTACAGCATGTGCCAGGGAGAACCTAAATTGTACAGCAGGGAGAGCCTACAACGTACACAGGGAGAGAGAGCCTACAACGTACACAGAGAGATAGCCTACACCGTACACACAGAGAGAACCTACATTGTATACCGGGGGACTCTACACTGTGCACCAGGGAAAACCAACATCATGTACCAGGGAGAGCCTACGTCATGCATCAGAAGGAGCCTACACCGTGCACACACAGGGGTAGCCTACACTGTGCGCAGAGAGGGCCTACACCATATACAGAGAGAGAGAGAGAGCCTACAATGTGCACCAGGGAAAACCTACATCATGTGCCAGGGAGAACCTACGTCATGCATCAGAAGGAGCCTACACCGTGCACACACAGGGGTAGCCTACACCGTGCACCAGAGAGAGAGCCAACACCATGGACACAGACAGAGAGCCTACACAGTACACACACAGAGAGCCTACACTGTGCACCAGAGAGAGAGCCTACACCGTGCACACACAGAGAGCCTACACCGTGCATACACAGGGGTAGCCTACACCGTGCACCAGAGAGAGAGCCAACACCATGGACACAGACAGAGAGCCTACACAGTGCACACACAGAGAGCCTACACTGTGCACACACAGAGGGCCTACACTGTGCACACACAGAGGGCCTACACCGTGCATCAGAGAGAGAGCCTACACTGTGCACACACAGAGAGCCTACACTGTGCATCAGAGAGAGAGCCTACACCGTGCACACAGAGAGCGCCTACACCGTGCACACAGAGAGAGCCTACACCGTACACACAGAGAGAGCCTACACTGTGAAACAGGGAAAACCTACAGCATGTGCCAGGGAGAACCTACATTGTACAGCAGGGAGAGCCTACAACGTACACAGACAGAGCCTACAGCGTGCACCAGAGAGAGCCTACACCGTGCACACAGAGAGAGCCTACACTGTGCACCAGAGAGAGAGCCTACACCATGGACACAGACAGAGAGCCTACACAGTGCACACACAGAGAGCCTACACGGTGCACCAGAGAGAGAGCCTACACCGTGCACACAGAGAGGGCCTACACCGTACACACAGAGAGAGCCTACACTGTGCACACAGAGAGAGCCTACACCGTCCACACAGAGAGGGCCTACACCGTGCACACAGAGAGGGCCTACACCGTACACACAGAGAGGGCCTACACCGTGCACACAGAGATAGCCTACACCGTACACACAGAGAGAGCCTACACCGTATACACAGAGAGGGCCTACACCGTACACACAGAGAGGGCCTACACCGTACACACAGAGAGAGCCTACACCGTACACACAGAGAGAGCCTACACCGTACACACAGAGAGGGCCTACACCGTGCACACAGAGAGAGCCTACACTGTACACCAGGGAAAACCTACAGCATGTGCCAGGGAGAACCTACAGTGTACAGCTGGGAGAGCCTACAACGTACACAGAGAGAGAGCCTACACCATACACACAGAGAGGGCCTACACCGTGCACACAGAGAGAGCCTACACCGTGCACACAGAGACAGCCTACACCGTGCACACAGAGAGAACCTATACCGTGCACACAGAGAGTGCCTACACTGTGAAACAGGGAAAACCTACAGCATGTGACAGGGAGAAACTACATTGTACAGCAGGGAGAGCCTACTACGTACACAGAGTGAGCCTACACCGTGCACACAGAGAGAACCTACTCTGTGCACACAGAGAGAGCCAAACCGTGCACACAGAGAGAGCCTACACTGTCCACCAGGGAAAACCTACAGCATGTGCCAGGGAGAACCTAAATTGTACAGCAGGGAGAGCCTACAACGTACACAGGGAGAGAGAGCCTACAACGTACACAGAGAGATAGCCAACACCGTACACACAGAGAGAACCTACATTGTATACCGGGGTACTCTACACTGTGCACCAGGGAAAACCAACATCATGTGCCAGGCAGAGCCTACTTCATGCATCAGAAGGAGCCTACACCGTGCACACACAGAGAGCCTACACCGTACACAGAGAGAGAGAGCCTACACCGTACACAGAGAGAGAGAGCCTACACCGTACACACACAGGGGTAGCCTACACCGTACACCAGAGAGAGCCTACACCGTACACCAGAGAGAGCCTACACCGTACACCAGAGAGAGCCTACACCGTACACACAGAGAGAGCTTACACTGTACACACAGAGAGGGCCTACATCGTGCACACAGAGAGAACCTACATTGTATACCGGGGGACTCTACACTGTGCACCAGGGAAAACCAACATCATGTACCAGGGAGAGCCTACGTCATGCATCAGAAGGAGCCTACACTGTGCACACACAGAGGGCCTACACCGTGCACACACAGAGGGCCTACACTGTGCGCAGAGAGGGCCTACACCATATACAGAGAGAGAGAGAGAGCCTACACTGTGCACCAGGGAAAACCTACATCATGTGCCAGGGAGAACCTACGTCATGCATCAGAAGGAGCCTACACCGTGCACACACAGGGGTAGCCTACACCGTGCACCAGAGAGAGAGCCAACACCATGGACACAGACAGAGAGCCTACACAGTACACACACAGAGAGCCTACACTGTGCACCAGAGAGAGAGCCTACACCGTGCACACACAGAGAGCCTACACCGTGCATACACAGGGGTAGCCTACACCGTGCACCAGAGAGAGAGCCAACACCATGGACACAGACAGAGAGCCTACACAGTGCACACACAGAGAGCCTACACTGTGCACACACAGAGGGCCTACACTGTGCACACACAGAGGGCCTACACCGTGCATCAGAGAGAGAGCCTACACTGTGCACACACAGAGAGCCTACACTGTGCATCAGAGAGAGAGCCTACACCGTGCACACAGAGAGAGCCTACACCGTGCACACAGAGAGAGCCTACACCGTACACACAGAGAGAGCCTACACTGTGAAACAGGGAAAACCTACAGCATGTGCCAGGGAGAACCTACATTGTACAGCAGGGAGAGCCTACAACGTACACAGACAGAGCCTACAGCGTGCACCAGAGAGAGCCTACACCGTGCACACAGAGAGAGCCTACACTGTGCACCAGAGAGAGAGCCTACACCATGGACACAGACAGAGAGCCTACACAGTGCACATGACAGAGAGCCTACACGGTGCACCAGAGAGAGAGCCTACACCGTGCACACAGAGAGGGCCTACACCGTACACACAGAGAGAGCCTACACTGTGCACACAGAGAGAGCCTACACCGTCCACACAGAGAGGGCCTACACCGTGCACACAGAGAGGGCCTACACCGTACACACAGAGAGGGCCTACACCGTGCACACAGAGATAGCCTACACCGTACACACAGAGAGAGCCTACACCGTATACACAGAGAGGGCCTACACCGTACACACAGAGAGGGCCTACACCGTACACACAGAGAGAGCCTACACCGTACACACAGAGAGAGCCTACACCGTACACACAGAGAGGGCCTACACCGTGCACACAGAGAGAGCCTACACTGTACACCAGGGAAAACCTACAGCATGTGCCAGGGAGAACCTACAGTGTACAGCTGGGAGAGCCTACAACGTACACAGAGAGAGAGCCTACACCATACACACAGAGAGGGCCTACACCGTGCACACAGAGAGAGCCTACACCGTGCACACAGAGACAGCCTACACCGTGCACACAGAGAGAACCTATACCGTGCACACAGAGAGTGCCTACACTGTGAAACAGGGAAAACCTACAGCATGTGACAGGGAGAAACTACATTGTACAGCAGGGAGAGCCTACTACGTACACAGAGTGAGCCTACACCGTGCACACAGAGAGAACCTACACTGTGCACACAGAGAGAGCCAAACCGTGCACACAGAGAGAGCCTACACTGTCCACCAGGGAAAACCTACAGCATGTGCCAGGGAGAACCTAAATTGTACAGCAGGGAGAGCCTACAACGTACACAGGGAGAGAGAGCCTACAACGTTCACAGAGAGATAGCCAACACCGTACACACAGAGAGAACCTACATTGTATACCGGGGGACTCTACACTGTGCACCAGGGAAAACCAACATCATGTGCCAGGCAGAGCCTACTTCATGCATCAGAAGGAGCCTACACCGTGCACACACAGAGAGCCTACACCGTACACAGAGAGAGAGAGCCTACACCGTACACAGAGAGAGAGCCTACACCGTACACACACAGGGGTAGCCTACACCGTACACACAGAGAGAGCTTACACTGTACACACAGAGAGGGCCTACATCGTGCACACAGAGAGAACCTACACCGTGCACACAGAGAGAGCCAAACCATGCACATAGAGAGAACCTACACTGTGCACCAGAGAGAGACTACACCGTACACACAGAGAGCGAGAACCTACACTGTACACACACAGAGAGCCTGCACCGTGCACACACAGGGGTAGCCTACCCCGTGCACCAGAGAGAGAGCCAACACCATGGACACAGACAGAGAGCCTACACAGTACACACACAGAGAGCCTACACTGTGCACCAGAGAGAGAGCCAACACTATGGACACAGACAGAGAGCCTACACAGTGTACACACAGAGAGCCTACACTGTGCACCAGAGAGAGAGCCTACACCATGCACACACAGAGAGAGCCTACACCGTGCACACACAGAGGGCCTACACTGTGCACCAGAGAGAGAGCCTACACCATGGACACACACAGAGAGCCTACACCGTGCACCAGAGAGAGAGCCTACACCATGGACACACACAGAGAGCCTACACTGTGCACCAGAGAGACAGCCTACACTGTGCACACACAGAGAGCCTACACCGTGCACACACAGAGAGAGCCTACACCGTGCACACACAGAGAGAGCCTACACCGTGCACACACAGAGGGCCTACACCGTGCACCAGAGAGTGCCTACACCGTGCGCAGAGAGGGCCTACACCATGCGCAGAGAGGGCCTACACCGTGCACCAGAGAGTGCCTACACCGTGCGCAGAGAGGGCCTACACCCTGCGCACACAGAAAGCCTACACTGTGCACATACAGAGAGAGCCTACACCATGGGGAGAGAGAGAGCCTACACCGTGCGCAGAGTGACAGCCTACACCATGCGCAGAGAGAGAGAGCTTACACCATGCACCCTGGGGAGCCTACACCATGCACCAAAGAGTGCCTACATCGTGCAAACAGAGAGAGCCTACACCATGCACCAGGGAGAGCCAATGACATACATCAGACAGCCTACACCATGCACTCTGGCAGGGAACCTACACTGTGCAGCACAGAGAGCCTACACCGTGCAAACAGAGAGAGCCTACACTACACACAGAGAGAGCTTACATGGTACACACAGAGAGGGCCTACACCATACACACAGAGAGGGCCTACACCGTACACACAGAGAGAGCCTACACCGTACACACAGAGATGGCCTACACAGTACACACAGAGAGGGCCTACACCGTACACAGAGAGAGAGCCTACACCATACACACAGAGAGGGCCTACACCGTGCACACAGAGAGAGCCTACACCGTGCACACAGAGAGAGCCTACACCGTGCACACAGAGAGAACCTATACCGTGCACACAGAGAGTGCCTACACTGTGAAACAGGGAAAACCTACAGCATGTGACAGGGAGAAACTACATTGTACAGCAGGGAGAGCCTACTACGTACACAGAGTGAGCCTACACCGTGCACACAGAGAGAGCCTACAACGTGCACACAGAGAGAACCTACACTGTGCACACAGAGAGAGCCAAACCGTGCACACAGAGAGAGCCTACACTGTCCACCAGGGAAAACCTACAGCATGTGCCAGGGAGAGCCTACAACGTACACAGGGAGAGAGAGCCTACAACGTACACAGAGAGATAGCCTACACCGTACACACAGAGAGAACCTACATTGTATACCGGGGGACTCTACACTGTGCACCAGGGAAAACCAACATCATGTACCAGGGAGAGCCTACGTCATGCATCAGAAGGAGCCTACACTGTGCACACACAGAGGGCCTACACCGTGCACACACAGAGGGCCTACACCGTGCACACACAGAGGGCCTACACTGTGCGCAGAGAGGGCCTACACCATATACAGAGAGAGAGAGAGAGCCTACACTGTGCACCAGGGAAAACCTACATCATGTGCCAGGGAGAACCTATGTCATGCATCAGAAGGAGCCTACACCGTGCACACACAGGGGTAGCCTACACCGTGCACCAGAGAGAGAGCCAACACCATGGACACAGACAGAGAGCCTACACAGTACACACACAGAGAGCCTACACTGTGCACCAGAGAGAGAGCCTACACCGTGCACACACAGAGAGCCTACACCGTGCATACACAGGGGTAGCCTACACCGTGCACCAGAGAGAGAGCCAACACCATGGACACAGACAGAGAGCCTACACAGTGCACACACAGAGAGCCTACACTGTGCACACACAGAGGGCCTACACTGTGCACACACAGAGGGCCTACACCGTGCATCAGAGAGAGAGCCTACACTGTGCACACACAGAGAGCCTACACTGTGCATCAGAGAGAGAGCCTACACAGTGCACACAGAGAGAGCCTACACCGTGCACACAGAGAGAGCCTACACCGTACACACAGAGAGAGCCTACACTGTGAAACAGGGAAAACCTACAGCATGTGCCAGGGAGAACCTACATTGTACAGCAGGGAGAGCCTACTACGTACACAGACAGAGCCTACAGCGTGCACCAGAGAGAGCCTACACCGTGCACACAGAGAGAGCCTACACTGTGCACCAGAGAGAGAGCCTACACCATGGACACAGACAGAGAGCCTACACAGTGCACACACAGAGAGCCTACACGGTGCACCAGAGAGAGAGCCTACACCGTGCACACAGAGAGGGCCTACACCGTGCACCAGAGAGAGAGCCTACACCGTGCACACAGAGAGGGCCTACACCGTACACACAGAGAGGGCCTACACCGTGCACACAGAGAGGGCCTACACCGTACACACAGAGAGGGCCTACACCGTGCACACAGAGATAGCCTACACCGTACACACAGAGAGAGCCTACACCGTATACACAGAGAGGGCCTACACCGTACACACAGAGAGGGCCTACACCGTACACACAGAGAGAGCCTACACCATACACACAGAGAGGGCCTACACCATACACACAGAGAGAGCCTACACCGTACACACAGAGATGGCCTACACAGTACACACAGAGAAGGCCTACACCGTACACACAGAGAGGGCCTACACCGTACACACAGAGAGAGCCTACACCGTACACACAGAGAGGGCCTACACCCTACACACAGAGTAGGCCTATACCATACACAGAGAGAGAGCCTACACCATACACACAGAGAGGGCCTACACCGTGCACACAGAGAGAGCCTACACCGTGCACACAGAGAGAGCCTACACCATGCACACAGAGAGAACCTATACCGTGCACACAGAGAGTGCCTACACTGTGAAACAGGGAAAACCTACAGCATGTGACAGGGAGAAACTACATTGTACAGCAGGGAGAGCCTACTACGTACACAGAGTGAGCCTACACCGTGCACACAGAGAGAGCCTACAACGTGCACACAGAGAGAACCTACACTGTGCACACAGAGAGAGCCAAACCGTGCACACAGAGAGAGCCTACACTGTCCACCAGGGAAAACCTACAGCATGTGCCAGGGAGAACCTAAATTGTACAGCAGGGAGAGCCTACAACGTACACAGGGAGAGAGAGCCTACAACGTACACAGAGAGATAGCCTACACCGTACACACAGAGAGAACCTACATTGTATACCGGGGGACTCTACACTGTGCACCAGGGAAAACCAACATCATGTACCAGGGAGAGCCTACGTCATGCATCAGAAGGAGCCTACACCGTGCACACACAGAGGGCCTACACTGTGCGCAGAGAGGGCCTACACCATATACAGAGAGAGAGAGAGAGCCTACACTGTGCACCAGGGAAAACCTACATCATGTGCCAGGGAGAACCTATGTCATGCATCAGAAGGAGCCTACACCGTGCACCAGAGAGAGAGCCAACACCATGGACACAGACAGAGAGCCTACACAGTACACACACAGAGAGCCTACACTGTGCACCAGAGAGAGAGCCTACACCGTGCACACACAGAGAGCCTACACCGTGCATACACAGGGGTAGCCTACACCGTGCACCAGAGAGAGAGCCAACACCATGGACACAGACAGAGAGCCTACACAGTGCACACACAGAGAGCCTACACTGTGCACACACAGAGGGCCTACACTGTGCATACACAGAGGGCCTACACCGTGCATCAGAGAGAGAGCCTACACTGTGCACACACAGAGAGCCTACACTGTGCATCAGAGAGAGAGCCTACACAGTGCACACAGAGAGAGCCTACACCGTGCACACAGAGAGAGCCTACACCGTACACACAGAGAGAGCCTACACTGTGAAACAGGGAAAACCTACAGCATGTGCCAGGGAGAACCTACATTGTACAGCAGGGAGAGCCTACTACGTACACAGACAGAGCCTACAGCGTGCACCAGAGAGAGCCTACACCGTGCACACAGAGAGAGCCTACACTGTGCACCAGAGAGAGAGCCTACACCATGGACACAGACAGAGAGCCTACACAGTGCACACACAGAGAGCCTACACGGTGCACCAGAGAGAGAGCCTACACCGTGCACACAGAGAGGGCCTACACCGTGCACCAGAGAGAGAGCCTACACCGTGCACACAGAGAGGGCCTACACCGTACACACAGAGAGGGCCTACACCGTGCACACAGAGAGGGCCTACACCGTACACACAGAGAGGGCCTACACCGTGCACACAGAGATAGCCTACACCGTACACACAGAGAGAGCCTACACCGTATACACAGAGAGGGCCTACACCGTACACACAGAGAGGGCCTACACCGTACACACAGAGAGAGCCTACACCATACACACAGAGAGGGCCTACACCATACACACAGAGAGAGCCTACACCGTACACACAGAGATGGCCTACACAGTACACACAGAGAAGGCCTACACCGTACACACAGAGAGGGCCTACACCGTACACACAGAGAGAGCCTACACCGTACACACAGAGAGGGCCTACACCCTACACACAGAGTGGGCCTATACCATACACAGAGAGAGAGCCTACACCATACACACAGAGAGGGCCTACACCGTGCACACAGAGAGAGCCTACACCGTGCACACAGAGAGAGCCTACACCATGCACACAGAGAGAACCTATACCGTGCACACAGAGAGTGCCTACACTGTGAAACAGGGAAAACCTACAGCATGTGACAGGGAGAAACTACATTGTACAGCAGGGAGAGCCTACTACGTACACAGAGTGAGCCTACACCGTGCACACAGAGAGAGCCTACAACGTGCACACAGAGAGAACCTACACTGTGCACACAGAGAGAGCCAAACCGTGCACACAGAGAGAGCCTACACTGTCCACCAGGGAAAACCTACAGCATGTGCCAGGGAGAACCTAAATTGTACAGCAGGGAGAGCCTACAACGTACACAGGGAGAGAGAGCCTACAACGTACACAGAGAGAGAACCTACATTGTATACCGGGGGACTCTACACTGTGCACCAGGGAAAACCAACATCATGTACCAGGGAGAGCCTACGTCATGCATCAGAAGGAGCCTACACTGTGCACACACAGAGGGCCCACACTGTGCGCAGAGAGGGCCTACACCGTATACAGAGAGAGAGAGAGAGCCTACAATGAGCACCAGGGAAAACCTACATCATGTGCCAGGGAGAACCTACGTCATGCATCAGAAGGAGCCTACACCGTGCACACACAGGGGTAGCCTACCCCGTGCAAAAGAGAGAGAGAGCCAACACCATGGACACAGACAGAGAGCCTACACAGTACACACACAGAGAGCCTACACTGTGCACACACAGAGGGCCTACACCGTGCAAACAGAGGGGTAGCCTACACCGTGCATCAGACAGAGAGCCAACACCATGGACACAGACAGAGAGCCTACACAGTGCACACACAGAGAGCCTACACTGTGCATCAGAGAGAGAGCCTACACCGTGCACACAGAGAGAGCCTACACCGTGCACACAGAGAGAGCCTACACCGTACACACAGAGAGAGCCTACACTGTGAAACAGGGAAAACCTACAGCATGTGCCAGGGAGAACCAACATTGTACAGCAGGGAGAGCCTACAACGTACACAGACAGAGCCTACAGCGTGCACCAGAGAGAGCCTACACCGTGCACACAGAGAGAGCCTACACTGTGCACCAGAGAGAGAGCCTACACCATGGACACAGACAGAGAGCCTACACAGTGCAGACACAGAGAGCCTACACTGTGCACCAGAGAGAGAGCCTACACCGTGCACACAGAGAGGGCCTACACCGTACACACAGAGAGGGCCTACACCGTGCACACAGAGAGGGCCTACACCGTACACACAGAGAGGGCCTACACCGTGCACACAGAGATAGCCTACACCGTACACACAGAGAGAGCCTACACCGTATACACAGAGAGGGCCTACACCGTACACACAGAGAGGGCCTACACCGTACACACAGAGAGAGCCTACACCATACACACAGAGAGGGCCTACACCGTACACACAGAGAGAGCCTACACCGTACACACAGAGATGGCCTACACAGTACACACAGAGAAGGCCTACACCGTACACACAGAGAGGGCCTACACCGTACACACAGAGAGAGCCTACACCGTACACACAGAGAGGGCCTACACCCTACACACAGAGTGGGCCTATACCATACACAGAGAGAGAGCCTACACCATACACACAGAGAGGGCCTACACCGTGCACACAGAGAGAGCCTACAACGTGCACACAGAGAGAACCTACACTGTGCACACAGAGAGAGCCACACCGTGCACACAGAGAGAGCCTACACTGTCCACCAGGGAAAACCTACAGCATGTGCCAGGGAGAACCTAAATTGTACAGCAGGGAGAGCCTACAACGTACACAGGGAGAGAGAGCCTACAACGTACACAGAGAGATAGCCTACACCGTACACACAGAGAGAACCTACATTGTATACCGGGGGACTCTACACTGTGCACCAGGGAAAACCAACATCATGTACCAGGGAGAGCCTATGTCATGCATCAGAAGGAGCCTACACTGTGCACACACAGAGGGCCTACACCGTGCACACACAGAGGGCCTACACTGTGCGCAGAGAGGGCCTACACCGTATACAGAGAGAGAGAGAGAGCCTACAATGTGCACCAGGGAAAACCTACATCATGTGCCAGGGAGAACCTACGTCATGCATCAGAAGGAGCCTACACCGTGCACACACAGGGGTAGCCTACCCCGTGCACCAGAGAGAGAGAGCCAACACCATGGACACAGACAGAGAGCCTACACAGTGCACACACAGAGAGCCTACACTGTGCATCAGAGAGAGAGCCTACACCGTGCACACAGAGAGAGCCTACACCGTGCACACAGAGAGAGCCTACACCGTACACACAGAGAGAGCCTACACTGTGAAACAGGGAAAACCTACAGCATGTGCCAGGGAGAACCTACATTGTACAGCAGGGAGAGACTACAACGTACACAGACAGAGCCTACAGCGTGCACCAGAGAGAGCCTACACCGTGCACACAGAGAGAGTCTACACTGTGCACCAGAGAGAGAGCCTACACCATGGACACAGACAGAGAGCCTACACAGTGCAGACACAGAGAGCCTACACTGTGCACCAGAGAGAGAGCCTACACCGTGCACACAGAGAGGGCCTACACCGTACACACAGAGAGGGCCTACACCATGCACACAGAGAGGGCCTACACCGTACACACAGAGAGGGCCTACACCGTGCACACAGAGATAGCCTACACTGTACACACAGAGAGAGCCTACACCGTATACACAGAGAGGGCCTACACCGTACACACAGAGAGGGCCTACACCGTACACACAGAGAGAGCCTACACCGTACACACAGAGAGGGCCTACACTGTGCACACAGAGAGAGCCTACACTGTACACCAGGGAAAACCTACAGCATGTGCCAGGGAGAACCTACAGTGTACAGCTGGGAGAGCCTACTACGTACACAGAGTGAGCCTACACCGTGCACACAGAGAGAGCCTACACCGTGCACACAGAGAGAACCTACACTGTGCACACAGAGAGAGCCAAACCGTGCACCCAGAGAGAGCCTACACTGTCCACCAGGGAAAACCTACAGCATGTGCCAGGGAGAACCTAAATTGTATAGCAGGGAGAGCCTATAACGTACACAGGGAGAGAGAGCCTACAACGTACACAGAGAGATAGCCTACACCGTACTCACAGAGAGAACCTACATTGTATACCGGGGGACTCTCCACTGTGCACCAGGGAAAACCAACATCATGTACCAGGGAGAGCCTACGTCATGCATCAGAAGGAGCCTACACCGTGCACACACAGAGAGCCTACACTGTGCGCAGAGAGGGCCTACACCGTACAGAGAGAGAGAGAGAGAGCCTACACTGTGCACACACAGGGGTAGCCTACCCCGTGCACCAGAGAGAGAGCCAACACCATGGACACAGACAGAGAGCCTACACAGTACACACACAGAGAGCCTACACTGTGCACACACAGAGGACCTACACCGTGCACACACAGGGGTAGCCTACACCGTGCACCAGAGAGAGAGCCAACACCATGGACACAGACAGAGAGCCTAATCAGTACACACACAGAGAGCCTACACTGTGCACCAGAGAGAGAGCCTACACCGTGCACACACAGAGAGCCTACACCGTGCATACACAGGGGTAGCCTACACCGTGCACCAGAGAGAGAGCCAAAACCATGGACACAGACAGAGAGCCTACACAGTGCACACACAGAGAGCCTACACTGTGCACACACAGAGGGCCAACGCTGTGCACCAGAGAGAGAGCCTACACCGTGCACACACAGAGAGCCTACACCGTGCACCAGAGAGAGAGCCTACACCGTGCACACACAGAGAGCCTACACCGTGCATACACAGGGTTAGCCTACACCGTGCACCAGAGAGAGAGCCAACAACATGGACACAGACAGAGAGCCTACACAGTGCACACACAGAGAGCCTACACTGTGCACCAGAGAGAGAGCCTACACCATGGACACACACAGAGAGCCTACACTGTGCACCAGAGAGAGAGCCTACACCGTGCACACACAGAGAGCCTACACCGTGCACACACAGAGAGCCTACACCATGCACACACAGAGGGCCTACACTGTGCACCAGAGAGAGAGCCTACACCGAGCACACACAGAGAGCCTACACCGTGCATACACAGGGTTAGCCTACACCGTGCACCAGAGAGAGAGCCAACACCATGGACACAGACAGAGAGCCTATACAGTGCACACACAGAGAGCCTACACTGTGCACCAGAGAGAAAGCCTACACCGTGCACACACAGAGAGCCTACACCGTGCACACACAGAGATCCTATACCGTGCACACACAGAGAGCCTACACCGTGCGCAGAGAGAGCCTACACCGTGCACACACTGAGAGCCTACACCGTGCACACACAGAGATCCTATAACGTGCACACACAGAGAGCCTACACCGTGCGCAGAGAGTGCCTACACCGTGCACACACAGACAGCCTACACTGTGTGCAGAGAGAGAGCCTACACTGTGCGCAGAGAGAGCCTACACTACACACAGAGAGGGCCTACACCGTACACACAGAGAGAGCCTACACCGTGCGCAGAGAGACAGCCTACACCGTGTGCAAAGAGAGAGAGCTTACACCATGCACACAGAGAGTGCCTACACTGTGCACACAGAGAGAGCCTACACCGTCCACACAGAGAGAGCCTACACCGTCCACACAGAGAGGGCCTACACCGTGCACACAGAGAGGGCCTACACCGTGCACACAGAGAGGGCCTACACCGTACACACAGAGAGGGCCTACACCGTGCACACAGAGACAGCCTACACCGTACACACAGAGAGAGCCTACACCGTATACACAGAGAGGGCCTACACCGTACACACAGAGAGGGCCTACACCGTACTCACAGAGAGAGTCTACACCGTACACACAGAGAGAGCCTACACCGTACACACAGAGAGGGCCTACACCGTGCACACAGAGAGAGCCTACACTGTACACCAGGGAAAACCTACAGCATGTGCCAGGGAGAACCTACAGTGTACAGCTGGGAGAGCCTACAACGTGCACAGAGAGAGAGCCTACACCATACACACAGAGAGGGCCTACACCGTGCACAGAGAGACAGCCTACACCGTGCACACAGAGAGAACCCATACCGTGCACACAGAGAGTGCCTGCACTGTGAAACAGGGAAAACCTACAGCATGTGACAGGGAGAAACTACATTGTACAGCAGGGAGAGCCTACTACGTACACAGAGTGAGCCTACACCGTGCACACAGAGGGAGCCTACACCGTGCACACAGAGAGAACCTACACTGTGCACACAGAGAGAGCCAAACCGTGCACACAGAGAGAGCCTACACCGTACACAGACAGAGCCTACACCGTACACACAGAGAGGGCCTACACCGTACACAGAGAGAGAGCCTACAACGTACACACAGAGAAGGCCTACACCGTACAGACAGAGAGGGCCAACACTGTACACAGAGAGAGAGCGTACACCGTACACACAGAGAAGGCCTACACCGTACAGACAGAGAGGGCCAACACTGTACACAGAGAGAGAGCCTACACCGTACACACAGAGAGGGCCTACACCGTACACACAGAGAGGGCCTACACCGTACACACAGAGAGAGAGCATACACCGTACACAGAGAGAGAGCCTACACCGTACACAGAGAAAGAGCCTACACCGTACACACAGAGAGGGCCTACACCGTACACACAGAGAGGGCCTACACCGTACACACAGAGAAGGCCTACACCGTACACAGAGAGAGAGCCTACACTGTACACACAGAGAGGGCCTACACCGTACAAACAGAGAAGGCCTACACCGTACACACAGAGAGAGCCTACACCGTACACACAGAGAGAGCCTACACCGTGCACACAGAGAAAGCCTACACTGTCCACCAGGGTAAACCTACAGCATGTGCCAGGGAGAACCTACATTGTACAGCAGGGAGAGCCTACAATGTACACAGAGAGATAGCCTACACCGTACACACAGAGAGAACCTACATTGTACACCAGGGGGACTCTACACTGTGCACCAGGGAAAACCAACATCATGTGCCAGGGAGAGCCTACGTCATGCATCAGAAGGAGCCTGCACCGTGCACACACAGGGGTAGCCTACACCATGCACCAGAGAGAGAGCCAACACCATGGACACAGACAGAGAGCCTACACAGTACACACACACAGAGACTACACTGTGCACCAGAGAGAGCGCCTACACCATGGACACACACAGAGAGCCTACACCGTGCACACACAGAGAGCCTACACTGTGCACATACAGAGAGAGCCTACACCATGGGGAGAGAGAGAGCCTACACTGTGCGCAGAGAGAGAGAGCTTACACCATGCACCCTGGGGAGCCTACACCATGCACCAGGGAGAGCCAATGACATACATCAGACTGCCTACACCATGGACTAGGGATGGAGCCTACACCATGCACTCTGGCAGGGAACCTACACTGTGCAGCACAGAGAGCCTACACCGTGCAAACAGAGAGAGCCTACACTACACACAGAGAGAGCTTACATGGTACACACAGAGAGGGCCTACACCATACACACAGAGAGGGCCTACAACGTACACAGAGAGAGCCTACACCGTACACACAGAGAGGTCCTACACCGTACACACAGAGAGGGCCTACACCGTACACACAGAGAGGGCCTACACCGTACACACAGAGAGAGAGCATACACCGTACACAGAGAGAGAGTCTACACCGTACACACAGAAAGGGACTACACCGTACACAGAGAGAGAGCTTACAACATACACACAGACAGGGCCTACACCGTGCACACAGAGAGGGCCTACACCGTACACACAGAGAGAGCCTACACCGTACACACAGAGAGAGCCTACACCGTGCACACAGAGAGAGCCTACACCGTGCACACAGAGAGAGCCTACACTGTCCACCAGGGTAAACCTACAGCATGTGCCAGGGAGAACCTACATTGTACAGCAGGGAGAGCCTACAATGTACACAGAGAGATAGCCTACACCATACACACAGAGAGAACCTACATTGTACACCAGGGGGACTCTACACTGTGCACCAGGGAAAACCTACATCATGTGCCAGGGAGAACCTACGTCGTGCATCAGAAGGAGCCTGCACCGTGCACACACAGGGGTAGCCTACCCCGTGCACCAGAGAGAGAGCCAACACCATGGACACAGACAGTGAGCCTACACAGTACACACACAGAGAGACTACACAGTGCACCAGAGAGAGAGCCTACGCCATGCACACACAGAGTGCCTACACTGTGCACACACAGAGAGAGCCTACACCGTGCACACACAGAGGGCCTACACCGTGCACCAGAGAGGGCCTACACCGTGCGCAGAGAGGGCCTACACCGTACACACACAGAGAGCCTACACTGTGCACCAGAGAGAGCGCCTACACCATGGACACACACAGAGAGCCTACACTGTGCACCAGAGAGAGAGCCTACACCGTGCACACACAGAGCCTACACCGTGCACACACAGAGAGCCTACACTGTGCACATACAGAGAGAGCCTACACCATGGGGAGAGAGAGAGCCTACACTGTGCGCAGAGAGACAGCCTACACCGTGTGCAGAGAGAGAGAGAGCTTACACCATGCACCCTGGGGAGCCTACACCATGCACCAAAGAGTGCCTACAGCGTGCAAACAGGAGAGCCTACACCATGCACCAGGGAGAGCCAATGACATACATCAGACAGCCTACACCATGGACTAGGGATGGAGCCTACACCATGCACTCTGGCAGGGAACCTACACTGTGCAGCACAGAGAGCCTACACCGTGCAAACAGAGAGAGCCTACACTACACACAGAGAGAGCTTACATGGTACACACAGAGAGGGCCTACACCATACACACAGAGAGGGCCTACACCGTACACAGAGAGAGCCTACACCGTACACACAGAGAGGGCCTACACCGTACACACACAGAGGGCCTACACCGTACACACAGAGAGGGCCTACACCGTACACACAGAGAGAGAGCATACACCGTACGCAGAGAGAGAGTCTACACCGTACACACAGAGAGGGCCTACACCGTACACAGAGAGAGAGCCTACACCATACACACAGAGAGGGCCTACACCTTGCAGACAGAGAGAGCCTACACCGTGCACACAGAGAGAACCTACACTGTGAAACAGGGAAAACCTACAGCATGTGCCAGGGAGAAACTACATTGTACAGCAGGGAGAGCCTACTACGTACACAGGGAGATAGCCTACACCGTGTACCAGAGAGAGCCTACACCGTGCACACAGAGAGAACCTACACCGTGCACACAGAGAGATCCAAACCGTGCACACACAGAAAGAGCCTACACTGTCCACCAGGGAAAACCTTCAGCATGTGCCAGGGAGAACCTACATTGTACAGCAGGGAGAGCCTACAACGTGCACAGAGAGATAGCCTACACCGTACACACAGAGAGAACCTACATTGTATACCGGGGGACTCTACACTGTGCACCAGGGAAAACCAACATCATGTCCCAGGGAGAGCTTACATCATGCGTCAGAAGGAGCCTGCACCGTGCACACACAGAGGGCCTACACCGTACACACAGAGAGGGCCTACACCGTACACAGAGAGAGAGCCTACACTGTGCACCAGGGAAAACCTACATCATGTGCCAGGGAGAACCTACGTCGTGCATCAGAAGGAGCCTGCACCGTGCACACACAGGGGTAGCCTACACTGTACACAGAGAGAGAGAGCCAACACCATGGACACAGACAGTGAGCCTACACAGTACACACACAGAGAGACTACACTGTGCACCAGAGAGAGAGCCTACACCGTGCACCAGAGAGTGCCTACACTGTGCGCAGATAGTGCCTACACCATGCGCAGAGAGGGCCTACACCGTGCACACACAAAGAGCCTACACCGTGCGCAGAGAGAGAGCCTACACCGTGCGCAGAGAGAGAGAGCCTACACCATGCGCAGAGAGAGAGTGCCTACACCATGCGCAGAGAGTCAGCCTACACCGTGCGCAGAGAGAGCCTACACTGTGCGCAGAGAGAGAGAGCCTACACCATGCGCAGAGAGTCAGCCTACACTGTGCGCAGAGAGAGAGAGCTTACACCGTGCACCCTGGGGAGCCTACACCATGCGCAGAGAGTCAGCCTACACCGTGCGCAGAGAGTCAGCCTACACCGTGCGCAGAGAGACAGCCTACACTGTGCGCAGAGAGACAGCCTACACTGTGCGCAGAGTGACAGCCTACACCGTGCGCAGAGAGAGAGAGCTTACACCATGCATCCTGGGGAGCCTACACCATGCGCAGAGTGACAGCCTACACCATGCGCAGAGAGAGACAGCTTACACCATGCACCCTGGGGAGCCTACACCATGCACCAAAGAGTGCCTACAGCGTGCAAACAGAGAGAGCCTACACCATGCACCAGGGAGAGCCAATGACATACATCAGACAGCCTACACCATGGACTAGGGATGGAGCCTACACCATGCACTCTGGCAGGGAACCTACACTGTGCAGCACAGAGAGCCTATACCGTGCAAACAGAGAGAGGGCCTACACCGTACACACAGAGAGAGGGCCTACACCATACACACAGAGAGAGCCTACACTGTACACACAGAGAGGGCCTACACTGTACACACAGAGAGGGCCTACACCATGCACCAGGGAGAGCCAATGACATACATCAGACAGCCTACACCATGGACTAGGGATGGAGACTACACCATGCACTCTGGCAGGGAACCTACACTGTGCAGCACAGAGAGCCTACACCTTGCAAACAGAGAGAGCCTACACTACACACACAGAGAGCTTACATCGTACACACAGAGAGGGCCTACATTACACACAGAGAGAGCTTACATCGTACACACAGAGAGAGCCTACACCGTACACACAGAGAGAGCCTACACCGTGCACACAGAGAGAGCCTACACCGTGCACACAGAGAGAGCCTACACTGTCCACCAGGGTAAACCTACAGCATGTGCCAGGGAGAACCTACATTGTACAGCAGGGAGAGCCTACAATGTACACAGAGAGATAGCCTACACCATACACACAGAGAGAACCTACATTGTACACCAGGGGGACTCTACACTGTGCACCAGGGAAAACCTACATCATGTGCCAGGGAGAACCTACGTCGTGCATCAGAAGGAGCCTGCACCGTGCACACACAGGGGTAGCCTACCCCGTGCACCAGAGAGAGAGCCAACACCATGGACACAGACAGTGAGCCTACACAGTACACACACAGAGAGACTACACAGTGCACCAGAGAGAGAGCCTACGCCATGCACACACAGAGTGCCTACACTGTGCACACACAGAGAGAGCCTACACCGTGCACACACAGAGGGCCTACACCGTGCACCAGAGAGGGCCTACACCGTGCGCAGAGAGGGCCTACACCGTACACACACAGAGAGCCTACACTGTGCACCAGAGAGAGCGCCTACACCATGGACACACACAGAGAGCCTACACTGTGCACCAGAGAGAGAGCCTACACCGTGCACACACAGAGCCTACACCGTGCACACACAGAGAGCCTACACTGTGCACATACAGAGAGAGCCTACACCATGGGGAGAGAGAGAGCCTACACTGTGCGCAGAGAGACAGCCTACACCGTGTGCAGAGAGAGAGAGAGCTTACACCATGCACCCTGGGGAGCCTACACCATGCACCAAAGAGTGCCTACAGCGTGCAAACAGGAGAGCCTACACCATGCACCAGGGAGAGCCAATGACATACATCAGACAGCCTACACCATGGACTAGGGATGGAGCCTACACCATGCACTCTGGCAGGGAACCTACACTGTGCAGCACAGAGAGCCTACACCGTGCAAACAGAGAGAGCCTACACTACACACAGAGAGAGCTTACATGGTACACACAGAGAGGGCCTACACCATACACACAGAGAGGGCCTACACCGTACACAGAGAGAGCCTACACCGTACACACAGAGAGGGCCTACACCGTACACACACAGAGGGCCTACACCGTACACACAGAGAGGGCCTACACCGTACACACAGAGAGAGAGCATACACCGTACGCAGAGAGAGAGTCTACACCGTACACACAGAGAGGGCCTACACCGTACACAGAGAGAGAGCCTACACCATACACACAGAGAGGGCCTACACCTTGCAGACAGAGAGAGCCTACACCGTGCACACAGAGAGAACCTACACTGTGAAACAGGGAAAACCTACAGCATGTGCCAGGGAGAAACTACATTGTACAGCAGGGAGAGCCTACTACGTACACAGGGAGATAGCCTACACCGTGTACCAGAGAGAGCCTACACCGTGCACACAGAGAGAACCTACACCGTGCACACAGAGAGATCCAAACCGTGCACACACAGAAAGAGCCTACACTGTCCACCAGGGAAAACCTTCAGCATGTGCCAGGGAGAACCTACATTGTACAGCAGGGAGAGCCTACAACGTGCACAGAGAGATAGCCTACACCGTACACACAGAGAGAACCTACATTGTATACCGGGGGACTCTACACTGTGCACCAGGGAAAACCAACATCATGTCCCAGGGAGAGCTTACATCATGCGTCAGAAGGAGCCTGCACCGTGCACACACAGAGGGCCTACACCGTACACACAGAGAGGGCCTACACCGTACACAGAGAGAGAGCCTACACTGTGCACCAGGGAAAACCTACATCATGTGCCAGGGAGAACCTACGTCGTGCATCAGAAGGAGCCTGCACCGTGCACACACAGGGGTAGCCTACACTGTACACAGAGAGAGAGAGCCAACACCATGGACACAGACAGTGAGCCTACACAGTACACACACAGAGAGACTACACTGTGCACCAGAGAGAGAGCCTACACCGTGCACCAGAGAGTGCCTACACTGTGCGCAGATAGTGCCTACACCATGCGCAGAGAGGGCCTACACCGTGCACACACAAAGAGCCTACACCGTGCGCAGAGAGAGAGCCTACACCGTGCGCAGAGAGAGAGAGCCTACACCATGCGCAGAGAGAGAGTGCCTACACCATGCGCAGAGAGTCAGCCTACACCGTGCGCAGAGAGAGCCTACACTGTGCGCAGAGAGAGAGAGCCTACACCATGCGCAGAGAGTCAGCCTACACTGTGCGCAGAGAGAGAGAGCTTACACCGTGCACCCTGGGGAGCCTACACCATGCGCAGAGAGTCAGCCTACACCGTGCGCAGAGAGTCAGCCTACACCGTGCGCAGAGAGACAGCCTACACTGTGCGCAGAGAGACAGCCTACACTGTGCGCAGAGTGACAGCCTACACCGTGCGCAGAGAGAGAGAGCTTACACCATGCATCCTGGGGAGCCTACACCATGCGCAGAGTGACAGCCTACACCATGCGCAGAGAGAGACAGCTTACACCATGCACCCTGGGGAGCCTACACCATGCACCAAAGAGTGCCTACAGCGTGCAAACAGAGAGAGCCTACACCATGCACCAGGGAGAGCCAATGACATACATCAGACAGCCTACACCATGGACTAGGGATGGAGCCTACACCATGCACTCTGGCAGGGAACCTACACTGTGCAGCACAGAGAGCCTATACCGTGCAAACAGAGAGAGGGCCTACACCGTACACACAGAGAGAGGGCCTACACCATACACACAGAGAGAGCCTACACTGTACACACAGAGAGGGCCTACACTGTACACACAGAGAGGGCCTACACCATGCACCAGGGAGAGCCAATGACATACATCAGACAGCCTACACCATGGACTAGGGATGGAGACTACACCATGCACTCTGGCAGGGAACCTACACTGTGCAGCACAGAGAGCCTACACCTTGCAAACAGAGAGAGCCTACACTACACACACAGAGAGCTTACATCGTACACACAGAGAGGGCCTACATTACACACAGAGAGAGCTTACATCGTACACACAGAGAAGGGCTAAACCGTACACACAGAGAGGGCCTACACCGTACACAGAGAGAGAGCCTACACCGTACACACAGAGAGGGCCTACACTGTGCACAAAATGAGAGACTACACCGTACACACAGAGAGGGCCTACACCGTACACAGAGAGAGAGCCTACACCATACACACAGAGAGAGCCTACACCGTACACACAGAGAGGGCCTACACCGTGCACACAGAGAAAGCCTACACCGTGCACACAGAGAGAGCCTACGCTGTACACACAGAGAGAGCCTATACTGTATACCAGGGAAAACCTACACCATGCGCCAGGGAGAACCTACATTGTACAGCAGGGAGAGCCTACAACGTACACAGAGAGAGTCTACACCGTGCACACAGCGAGAACCTACACCGTGCACACAGAGAGAGCCTACGCTGTACACACAGAGAGAGCCTGCACTGTGAAACAGGGATAACCTACAGCATGTGCCAGGGAGAACCCACATTGTAAAGCAGGGAGAGCCTACAGCGTACACAGAGAGACAGAGCCTACAATGTACACAGAGAGATAGCCTACACCGTGCACCAGAGAGAGCCTACATTGTACACCAGGGGGACTCTACACTGTGCACCAGGGAAAACCAACATCATGTGCCAGGGAGAGCCTACATCATGCATCAGAAGGAGCCTGCACCGTGCACACACAGAGAGCCTACACCGTACACCAGAGAGAGCCTACACCGTGCACACAGAGAGAGCCAAACCGTGCACATAGAGAGAACCTACACCGTACACCAGAGAGAGACTACACCGTACACCAGAGAGAGACTACACCGTACACACAGAGAGCAAGAACCTACACTGTACACACAGAGAGAGCCTGCACTGTCCACCAGGGAAAACCTACAGCATGTCCCAGGGAGAACCTACATTGTACAGCAGGGAGAGCCTACAACGTACACAGAGTGATAGCCTACACCGTGCACACAGAGAGAAACTACACCGTGCACACAGAGAGAACCTACGTTGTACACAAGGGGGACTCTACACTGTCCACCAGGGAAAACCTACATCATGTTCCAGGGAGAACCTACGTCATGCATCAGAAGGAGCCTACACTGTGCACACACAGGGGTAGCCTACACCGTGCACCAGAGAGAGAGCCCACACCATGGACTCAGACAGAGAGCCTACACAGTACACACACAGAGAGACTACACTGTGCACCAGAGAGAGAGCCTACACCGTGCACACACAGAGAGCCTACACCGTGCACACACAGAGAGCCTACACTGTGCACACACACAGTGAGCCTACACGGTGCACACACAGAGAGCCTACACCGCGCACACATAGAGAGAGCCTACACCGTGCACACACAGAGAGCCTACACCATGCACACACAGAGAGAGCCTACACCGTGCACCAGAGAGTGCCTACACCGTGCGCAGAGAGTGCCTACACCATGCGCAGAGGGCCTACACCGTGCACACACAAAGAGCCTACACCGTGCGCAGAGAGAGAACCTACACTGTGCGCAGAAAGAGAGAGCCTACACCGTGCGCAGAGAGAGAGAGCCTACACCGTGCGCAGAGAGACAGCCTACACCGTGCGCAGAGAGAGAGAGCTTACACCATGCACCCTGGGGAGCCTACACCATGCACCAAAGAGTGCCTACAGCGTGCAAACAGAGAGAGCCTACACCATGCACCAGGGAGAGCCAATGACATACATCAGACAGCCTACACCATGGACTAGGGATGGAGCCTACACCATGCACTCTGGCAGGGAACCTACACTGTGCAGCACAGAGAGCCTACACCGTGCAAACAGAGAGAGCCTACACTACACACAGAGAGAGCTTACATCGTACACACAGAGAGGGCCTACACCATACACACAGAGAGGGCCTACACCGTACACACAGAGAGAGCCTACACCGTACACACAGAGATGGCCTACACCGTACACAGAGAGAGAGAGCTTACACCATGCACCCTGGGGAGCCTACACTGTGCGCAGAGAGAGAGAGCTTACACCATGCACCCTGGGGAGCCTACACCGTGCACCAGGGAGAGCCAATGACATACATCAGACAGCCTACACCATGGACTAGGGATGGAGCCTACACCATGCACTCTGGCAGGGAACCTACACTGTGCAGCACAGAGAGCCTACACTACACACAGAGAGAGCTTACATGGTACACACAGAGAGGGCCTACACCATACACACAGAGAGGGCCTACACCGTACACAGAGAGAGCCTACACCGTACACACAGAGAGGGCCTACACCGTACACACAGAGAGGGCCTACAACGTACACACAGAGAGGGACTACACCGTACACAGAGAGAGAGAGCATACACCGTACGCAGAGAGAGAGTCTACACCGTACACACAGAGAGGGCCTACACCGTACACAGAGAGAGAGCCTACACCATACACACAGAGAGGGCCTACACCTTGCAGACAGAGAGAGCCTACACCGTGCACACAGAGAGAACCTACACTGTGAAACAGGGAAAACCTACAGCATGTGCCAGGGAGAAACTACATTATACAGCAGGGAGAGCCTACTACGTACACAGGGAGATAGCCTACACCGTGTACCAGAGAGAGCCTACACCGTGCACACAGAGAGAACCTACACCGTGCACACAGAGAGATCCAAACCGTGCACACAGAGAGAGCCTACACTGTCCACCAGGGAAAACCTTCAGCATGTGCCAGGGAGAACCTAAATTGTACAGCAGGGAGAGCCTACAACGTGCACAGAGAGATAGCCTACACCGTACACACAGAGAGAACCTACATTGTATACCGGGGGACTCTACACTGTGCACCAGGGAAAACCAACATCATGTCCCAGGGAGAGCTTACATCATGCATCAGAAGGAGCCTGCACCGTGCACACACAGAGGGCCTACACCGTACACACAGAGAGGGCCTACATCGTACACAGAGAGAGAGAGAGAGCCTACACTGTGCACCAGGGAAAACCTACATCATGTGCCAGGGAGAACCTACGTCGTGCATCAGAAGGAGCCTGCACCGTGCACACACAGGGGTAGCCTACCCCGTGCACCAGAGAGAGAGCCCACACCATGGACACAGACAGAGAGCCTACACAGTACACACACAGAGAGACTACACTGTGCACCAGAGAGAGAGCCTACACCGTGCACACACAGAGAGCCTACACCGCGCACACATAGAGAGAGCCTACACCGTGCACACACAGAGAGCCTACACCGTGCACACACAGAGAGAGCCTACACCGTGCACCAGAGAGTGCCTACACTGTGCACAGATAGTGCCTACACCATGCGCAGAGAGGGCCTACACCGTGCACACACAAAGAGCCTACACCGTGCACACAGAGAGAGCCTACACTGTGCACAGATAGTGCCTACACCATGCGCAGAGAGGGCCTACACCGTGCACACACAAAGAGCCTACACCGTGCGCAGAGAGAGAGCCTACACCGAGCGCAGAGAGAGAGAGCCTACACCGTGCGCAGAGAGAGAGCCTACACCGTGCGCAGAGAGACAGCCTACACCGTGCGCAGAGAGACAGCCTACACTGTGCGCAGAGTGACAGCCTACACCGTGCGCAGAGTGACAGCCTACAACGTGCGCAGAGAGAGAGAGAGCTTACACCATGGACAGAGACAGAGAGCCTACACCATACACACAGAGAGGGCCTACACCTTGCAGACAGAGAGAGCCTACACCGTGCACACAGAGAGAACCTACACTGTGAAACAGGGAAAACCTACAGCATGTGCCAGGGTGAAACTACATTATACAGCAGGGAGAGCCTACTACGTACACAGGGAGATAGCCTACACCGTGTACCAGAGAGAGCCTACACCGTGCACACAGAGAGAACCTACACCGTGCACACAGAGAGATCCAAACCGTGCACACAGAGAGAGCCTACACTGTCCACCAGGGAAAACCTTCAGCATGTGCCAGGGAGAACCTAAATTGTACAGCAGGGAGAGCCTACAACGTGCACAGAGAGATAGCCTACACCGTACACACAGAGAGAACCTACATTGTATACCGGGGGACTCTACACTGTGCACCAGGGAAAACCAACATCATGTCCCAGGGAGAGCTTACATCATGCATCAGAAGGAGCCTGCACCGTGCACACACAGAGGGCCTACACCGTACACACAGAGAGGGCCTACATCGTACACAGAGAGAGAGAGAGAGCCTACACTGTGCACCAGGGAAAACCTACATCATGTGCCAGGGAGAACCTACGTCGTGCATCAGAAGGAGCCTGCACCGTGCACACACAGGGGTAGCCTACCCCGTGCACCAGAGAGAGAGCCCACACCATGGACACAGACAGAGAGCCTACACAGTACACACACAGAGAGACTACACTGTGCACCAGAGAGAGAGCCTACACCGTGCACACACAGAGAGCCTACACCGCGCACACATAGAGAGAGCCTACACCGTGCACACACAGAGAGCCTACACCGTGCACACACAGAGAGAGCCTACACCGTGCACCAGAGAGTGCCTACACTGTGCACAGATAGTGCCTACACCATGCGCAGAGAGGGCCTACACCGTGCACACACAAAGAGCCTACACCGTGCACACAGAGAGAGCCTACACTGTGCACAGATAGTGCCTACACCATGCGCAGAGAGGGCCTACACCGTGCACACACAAAGAGCCTACACCGTGCGCAGAGAGAGAGCCTACACCGAGCGCAGAGAGAGAGAGCCTACACCGTGCGCAGAGAGAGAGCCTACACCGTGCGCAGAGAGACAGCCTACACCGTGCGCAGAGAGACAGCCTACACTGTGCGCAGAGTGACAGCCTACACCGTGCGCAGAGTGACAGCCTACACCATGCGCAGAGAGAGAGAGCTTACACCATGCACCCTGGGGAGCCTACACCATGCACCAAAGAGTGCCTGCATCGTGCAAACAGAGAGAGCCTACACCATGCACCAGGGAGAGCCAATGACATACATCAGACAGCCTACACCATGGACTAGGGATGGAGCCAACACCATGCACTCTGGCAGGGAACCTACACTGTGCAGCACAGAGAGCCTACTCCGTGCAAACAGAGAGAGCCTACACTACACACAGAGAGAGCTTACATGGTACACACAGAGAGGGCCTACACCATACACACAGAGAGGGCCTACACCGTACACACAGAGAGAGCCTACACCGTACACACAGAGATGGCCTACACAGTACACACAGAGAAGGCCTACACCGTACACACAGAGAAGGCCTACACCGTACACAGAGAGAGAGCCTACACCGTACACACAGAGAGGGCCTACACCATACACAGAGAGAGAGCCTACACCATACACACAGAGAGGGCCTACACCGTGCACACAGAGAGAGCCTACACCGTGCACACAGAGAGAGCCTACACCGTGCACACAGAGAGAACCTATACCGTGCACACAGAGAGTGCCTACACTGTGCACAAAATGAGAGACTACACCGTACACACAGAGAGGGCCTACACTGTGCACAAAATGAGAGACTACACCGTACACACAGAGAGGGCCTACACCGTACACACAGAGAGAGCTTACATCGTACACACAGAGAAGGGCTAAACCGTACACACAGAGAGGGCCTACACTGTGCACAAAATGAGAGACTACACCGTACACACAGAGAGGGCCTACACCGTACACACAGAGAGAGCTTACATCGTACACACAGAGAAGGGCTAAACCGTACACACAGAGAGGGCCTACACCGTACACAGAGAGAGAGCCTACACCGTACACACAGAGAGGGCCTACACTGTGCACAAAATGAGAGACTACACCGTACACACAGAGAGGGCCTACACTGTACACAGAGAGAGAGCCTACACCGTACACAGAGAGAGAGCCTACACCGTACACACAGAGAGAGCCTACACCGTACACACAGAGAGAGCCTACACCGTGCACACAGAGAGAGCCTACGCTGTACACACAGAGAGAGCCTATACTGTATACCAGGGAAAACCTACACCATGCGCCAGGGAGAACCTACATTGTACAGCAGGGAGAGCCTACAACGTACACAGAGAGAGCCTACACCGTGCACACAGAGAGAACCTACACCGTGCACACAGCGAGAACCTACACCGTGCACACAGAGAGAGCCTACGCTGTACACACAGAGAGAGCCTGCACTGTGAAACAGGGAAAACCTACAGCATGTGCCAGGGAGAAACTACATTGTAAAGCAGGGAGAGCCTACAGCGTACACAGAGAGACAGAGCCTACAATGTACACAGAGAGATAGCCTACACCGTGCACCAGAGAGAGCCTACATTGTACACCAGGGGGACTCTACACTGTGCACCAGGGAAAACCAACATCATGTCCCAGGGAGAGCCTACGTCATGCATCAGAAGGAGCCTACACCGTGCACACACAGAGAGCCTACACCGTACACCAGAGAGAGCCTACACCGTGCACAGAGAGAGAGCCAAACCGTGCACATAGAGAGAACCTACACCGTACACCAGAGAGAGACTACACCGTACACACAGAGAGCAAGAACCTACACTGTACACACAGAGAGAGCCTACACCGTGCACACAGAGAGAGCCTACACCGTGCACACAGAGAGAGCCTACACCGTGCACACAGAGAGAGCCTACACCGTGCACACAGAGAGAGCCTACACCGTGCACACAGAGAGAGCCTGCACTGTCCACCAGGGAAAACCTACAGCATGTGCCAGGGAGAACCTAAATTGTACAGCAGGGAGAGCCTACAACGTACAGAGAGAGAGCCTACACCATGCACACAGAGAGAGCCTACACCATGCACACAGAGAGAAACTACACCGTGCACACAGAGAGAACCTACGTTGTACACAAGGGGGACTCTACACTGTGCACCAGGGAAAACCTACATCATGTGCCAGGGAGAACCTACGTCATGCATCAGAAGGAGCCTGCACCGTGCACACACAGTGGTAGCCTACACCGTGCACCAGAGAGAGAGCCAACACCATGGACTCAGACAGAGAGCCTACACAGTACACACACACAGAGACTACACTGTGCACCAGAGAGAGAGCCTACACGGTGCACACACAGAGAGCCTACACCATGCACACACAGAGAGAGCCTACACCGTGCACCAGAGAGTGCCTACACCGTGCGCAGAGAGTGCCTACACCATGCGCAGAGGGCCTACACCGTGCACACACAAAGAGCCTACACCGTGCGCAGAGAGAGAACCTACACTGTGCGCAGAGAGATAGCCTACACCGTGCGCAGAGAGAGAGCCTACACCGTGCGCAGAGAGAGAGAGCCTACACCGTGCGCAGAGAGACAGCCTACACCGTGCGCAGAGAGACAGCCTACACCGTGCGCAGAGAGACAGCCTACACCATGTGCAGAGAGAGAGCCTACACCGTGCGCAGAAAGAGAGAGAGCTTACACCATGCACCCTGGGGAGCCTACACCATGCACCAAAGAGTGCCTACAGCGTGCAAACAGAGAGAGCCTACACCATGCACCAGGGAGAGCCAATGACATACATCAGACAGCCTACAACATGGACTAGGGATGGAGCCTACACCATGCACTCTGGCAGGGAACCTACACTGTGCAGCACAGAGAGCCTACACCGTGCAAACAGAGAGAGCCTACACTACACACAGAGAGAGCTTACATCGTACACACAGAGAGGGCCTACACCGTACACAGAGAGAAGGGCTAAACCGTACACACAGAGAGGGCCTACACCGTACACAGAGACAGAGCCTACACCGTACACAAAGAGAGGGCCTACACCGTACACACAGAGAGGGCCTACACCGTGTACACAAAGAGAGACTACACCATATACAAAGAGAGAGCCTACACCGTACACACAGAGAGGGCCTACACCGTACACAGAGAGAGAGTCTACACCGTACACACAGAGAGCCTACACCGCGCACACATAGAGAGAGCCTACACCGTGCACACACAGAGAGCCTACACCGTGCACACACAGAGAGAGCCTACACCATGCGCAGAGAAGGCCTACACCGTGCACACACAAAGAGCCTACACCGTGCGCAGAGAGAGAGCCTACACCGTGCGCAAAGAGAGAGAGCCTACACCGTGCGCAGAGAGACAGCCTACACCATGCGCAGAGAGAGAGAGCTTACACCATGCACCCTGGGGAGCCTACACCATGCACCAGGGAGAGCCTACACCATGCACTCTGGCAGGGAACCTACACTGTGCAGCACGGAGAGCCTACACCGTGCAAACAGAGAGAGCCTACACTACACACAGAGAGAGCTTACATCGTACACACAGAGAAGGGCTAAACCGTACACACAGAGAGGGCCTACACCGTACACACAGAGAGGGCCTACACCGTACACACAGAGAGGGCCTACACCGTGCACAAAATGAGAGACTACACCGTACACAAAGAGAGAGCCTACACCGTACACAGAGACAGAGCCTACACCGTACACAAAGAGAGGGCCTACACCGTACACACAGAGAGGGCCTACACCGTGTACACAAAGAGAGACCAGACCATATACACAGAGAGAGCCTACACCGTATACACAGTGAGGGCCTACACCGTACACAGAGAGAGAGTCTACACCGTACACACAGAGAGAGCCTACACTGTACACACAGAGAGGGCCTACACCGTGCACACAGAGAGAGCCTATACTGTGCACACACTCAGAGAGCCCACACGGTGCACACACAGAGAGCCTACACCGCGCACACATAGAGAGAGCCTACACCGTGCACACACAGAGAGCCTACACCGTGCACACACAGAGAGAGCCTACACCGTGCACCAGAGAGAGAGCCTACACCGTGCACCAGAGAGTGCCTACACCGTGCACACACAGAGAGCCTACACCGTGCACACACAGTGAGGGCCTACACCGTACACAGAGAGAGAGTCTACACCGTACACACAGAGAGAGCCTACACTGTACACACAGAGAGGGCCTACACCGTGCACACAGAGAGAGCCTACACCGTGCACACACAAAGAGCCTACACCGTGCGCAGAGAGAGAGCCTACACCGTGCGCAAAGAGAGAGAGCCTACACCGTGCGCAGAGAGACAGCCTACACCATGCGCAGAGAGAGAGAGCTTACACCATGCACCCTGGGGAGCCTACACCATGCACCAGGGAGAGCCTACACCATGCACTCTGGCAGGGAACCTACACTGTGCAGCACGGAGAGCCTACACCTTGCAAACAGAGAGAGCCTACACTACACACAGAGAGAGCTTACATCGTACACACAGAGAAGGGCTAAACCGTACACAGAGAGAGGGCCTACACCGTACACACAGAGAGGGCCTACACCGTACACACAGAGAGCCTACACCGTGCAAACAGAGAGAGCCTACACTACACAGAGAGAGAGCTTACATCGTACACACAGAGAAGGGCTAAACCGTACACACAGAGAGTGCCTACACCGTACACACAGAGAGGGCCTACACCGTACACACAGAGAGGGCCTACACCGTGCACAAAATGAGAGACTACACCGTACACACAGAGAGAGCCTACACCGTATACACAGAGAGGGCCTACACCGTACACAGAGAGAGAGCCTACACCGTACACACAGAGAGAGCCTACACCGTACACACAGAGAGGGCCTACACCGTGCACACAGAGAGAGCCTACACCGTGCACACAGAGAGAGCCTACACCGTGCACACAGAGAGAGCCTACACTGTACACCAGGGGGACTCTACACTGTGCACCAGGGAAAACCAACATCATGTGTCAGGGAGAGCCTATGTCATGCATCAGAAGGAGCCTGCACCGTGCACACACAGTGGTAGCCTACACCGTGCACACAGAGAGAGCCAAACCGTGCACATAGAGAGAACCTACACCGTACACCAGAGAGAGACTACGTTGTAAACAAGGGGGACTCTACACTGTGCACCAGGGAAAACCTACATCATGTTCCAGGGAGAACCTACGTCGTGCATCAGAAGGAGCCTGCACCGTGCACACACAGGGGTAGCCTACCCCGTGCACCAGAGAGAGAGCCAACACCATGGACACAGACAGAGAGCCTACACAGTACACACACAGAGAGACTACACTGTGCACCAAAGAGAGAGCCTACACCGTGCACACACAGAGAGCCTACACCATGCACACACAGAGAGCCTACACCGCGCACACATAGAGAGAGCCTACACCGTGCACACACAGAGAGCCTACACCGTGCACACACAGAGAGAGCCTACACCATGCACCAGAGAGTGCCTACACTGTGCGCAGAGAGGGCCTACACCGTGCATACACAAAGAGCCTACACCGTGCGCAGAGAGAGAGCCTACACCGAGCGCAGAGAGAGAGAGCCTACACCGAGCGCAGAGAGAGAGAGCCTACACCATGCGCAGAGAGAGAGCCTACACTGTGCGCAGAGAGAGAGAGCCTACACCGTGCGCAGAGAGAGAGCCTACACCGTGCGCAGAGAGAGAGCCTACACCGTGCGCAGAGAGAGTGCCTACACCATGCGCAGAGAGACAGCCTACACCGTGTGCAGAGAGAGAGAGCTTACACCATGCACCCTGGGGAGCCTACACCATGCACCAAAGAGTGCCTACAGCGTGCAAACAGAGAGAGCCTACACCATGCACCAGGGAGAGCCAATGACATACATCAGACAGCCTACACCATGGACTAGGGATGGAGACTACACCATGCACTCTGGCAGGGAACCTACACTGTGCAGCACAGAGAGCCTACACCGTGCAAACAGAGAGAGCCTACACTACACACAGAAAGAGCTTACATCGTACACACAGAGAGGGCCTAGACCGTACACACAGAGAGGGCTTACACCGTATACACAGAGAGAGCCTACACCTTACACACAGAGAGAGCCTACACCTTACACACAGAGAGGGCCTACACCATACACACAGAGATGGCCTACACCGTACACACAGAGAGGGCCTACACCGTACACACAGAGAGGGCCTACACCGTATACACAGAGAGGGCCTACACCGTGCACACACAGAGAGAGCCTACACTGTGCGCAGAGAGAGAGCCTACACTGTGCGCAGAGAGAGAGCCTACACCGTGCGCAGAGAGACAGCCTACAACGTGCGCAGAGAGAGAGAGCTTACACCATGGACAGAGACAGAGAGCCTACACCGTGCTCACACAGATAGCCTACACCGTGCACACACAGAGAGCGCCTACACTGTGCGCAGAGAGAGAGCCTACACCGTGCGCAGAGAGAGAGCCTACAACGTGCGCAGAGAGAGAGAGAGCTTACACCATGGACAGAGACAGAGAGCCTACACCGTGCACACACAGAGAGCCTACACTGTGCACCAGAGAGAGAGCCTACACCGCGCACACACAGAGAGCCTACACTGTGCACAGAGAGACAGCCTACACCGTGCGCAGAGAGACAGCCTACACCGTGCGCTGAGAGAGAGCCTACACTGTGCACAGAGAGAGAACCTACGTTGTACACCAGGGGGACACTACACTGTGCACCAGGGAAAACCAACATCATGTGCCAGGGAGAGCCTACGTCATGCATCAGAAGGAGCCTACACCGTGCACACACAGGGGTAGCCTACACCGTGCACCAGAGAGAGAGCCAACACCATGGACACAGACAGAGAGCCTACACTGTGCACATACAGAGAGAGCCTACACCATGGGGAGAGAGAGAGCCTACACCGTGCGCAGAGAGACAGCCTACACCATGTGCAGAGAGAGAGCCTACACCGTGCGCAGAGAGAGAGAGAGCTTACACCATGCACCCTGGGGAGCCTACACCATGCACCAAAGAGTGCCTACAGCGTGCAAACAGAGAGAGCCTACACCATGCACCAGGGAGAGCCAATGACATACATCAGACAGCCTACAACATGGACTAGGGATGGAGCCTACACCATGCAATCTGGCAGGGAACCTACACTGTGCAGCACAGAGAGCCTACACCGTGCAAACAGACAGAGCCTACACTACACACAGAGAGAGCTTACATCGTACACACAGAGAGGGCCTACACCGTACACAGAGAGAAGGGCTAAACCGTACACACAGAGAGGGCCTACACCGTACACAGAGACAGAGCCTACACCGTACACAAAGAGAGGGCCTACACCGTACACACAGAGAGGGCCTACACCGTGTACACAAAGAGAGACTACACCATATACAAAGAGAGAGCCTACACCGTACACACAGAGAGGGCCTACACCGTACACAGAGAGAGAGTCTACACCGTACACACAGAGAGCCTACACCGCGCACACATAGAGAGAGCCTACACCGTGCACACACAGAGAGCCTACACCGTGCACACACAGAGAGAGCCTACACCATGCGCAGAGAAGGCCTACACCGTGCACACACAAAGAGCCTACACCGTGCGCAGAGAGAGAGCCTACACCGTGCGCAAAGAGAGAGAGCCTACACCGTGCGCAGAGAGACAGCCTACACCATGCGCAGAGAGAGAGAGCTTACACCATGCACCCTGGGGAGCCTACACCATGCACCAGGGAGAGCCTACACCATGCACTCTGGCAGGGAACCTACACTGTGCAGCACGGAGAGCCTACACCTTGCAAACAGAGAGAGCCTACACTACACACAGAGAGAGCTTACATCGTACACACAGAGAAGGGCTAAACCGTACACAGAGAGAGGGCCTACACCGTACACACAGAGAGGGCCTACACCGTACACACAGAGAGCCTACACCGTGCAAACAGAGAGAGCCTACACTACACAGAGAGAGAGCTTACATCGTACACACAGAGAAGGGCTAAACCGTACACACAGAGAGTGCCTACACCGTACACACAGAGAGGGCCTACACCGTACACACAGAGAGGGCCTACACCGTGCACAAAATGAGAGACTACACCGTACACACAGAGAGAGCCTACACCGTATACACAGAGAGGGCCTACACCGTACACAGAGAGAGAGCCTACACCGTACACACAGAGAGAGCCTACACCGTACACACAGAGAGGGCCTACACCGTGCACACAGAGAGGGCCTACACCGTGCACACAGAGAGAGCCTACACCGTGCACACAGAGAGAGCCTACACCGTGCACACAGAGAGAGCCTACACTGTACACCAGGGAAAACCTACACCATGCGCCAGGGAGAACCTACATTGTACATCAGGGAGAGCCTACAACGTACACAGAGAGAGCCTACACCGTGCACACAGAGAGAACCTACACCGTGCACACAGAGAGAGCCTACGCTGTACACACAGAGAGAGCCTGCACTGTGAAACAGGGAAAACCTACAGCATGTGCCAGGGAGAACCCACATTGTAAAGCAGGGAGAGCCTACAGCGTACACAGAGAGACAGAGCCTACAATGTACACAGAGAGATAGCCTACACCGTGCACCAGAGAGAGCCTACATTGTACACCAGGGGGACTCTACACTGTGCACCAGGGAAAACCAACATCATGTGTCAGGGAGAGCCTATGTCATGCATCAGAAGGAGCCTGCACCGTGCACACACAGGGGTAGCCTACACCGTGCACACAGAGAGAGCCAAACCGTGCACATAGAGAGAACCTACACCGTACACCAGAGAGAGACTACGTTGTAAACAAGGGGGACTCTACACTGTGCACCAGGGAAAACCTACATCATGTTCCAGGGAGAACCTACGTCGTGCATCAGAAGGAGCCTGCACCGTGCACACACAGGGGTAGCCTACCCCGTGCACCAGAGAGAGAGCCAACACCATGGACACAGACAGAGAGCCTACACAGTACACACACAGAGAGACTACACTGTGCACCAAAGAGAGAGCCTACACCGTGCACACACAGAGAGCCTACACCGTGCACACACAGAGAGCCTACACCGCGCACACATAGAGAGAGCCTACACCGTGCACACACAGAGAGCCTACACCGTGCACACACAGAGAGAGCCTACACCATGCACCAGAGAGTGCCTACACTGTGCGCAGAGAGGGCCTACACCGTGCATACACAAAGAGCCTACACCGTGCGCAGAGAGAGAGCCTACACCGAGCGCAGAGAGAGAGAGCCTACACCGTGCGCAGAGAGAGAGTGCCTACACCATGCGCAGAGAGAGAGCCTACACTGTGCGCAGAGAGAGAGAGCCTACACCGTGCGCAGAGAGAGAGCCTACACCGTGCGCAGAGAGAGAGCCTACACCGTGCGCAGAGAGAGTGCCTACACCATGCGCAGAGAGACAGCCTACACCGTGTGCAGAGAGAGAGAGCTTACACCATGCACCCTGGGGAGCCTACACCATGCACCAAAGAGTGCCTACAGCGTGCAAACAGAGAGAGCCTACACCATGCACCAGGGAGAGCCAATGACATACATCAGACTGCCTACACCATGGACTAGGGATGGAGACTACACCATGCACTCTGGCAGGGAACCTACACTGTGCAGCACAGAGAGCCTACACCTTGCAAACAGAGAGAGCCTACACTTCACACAGAGAGAGCTTACATCGTACACACAGAGAGGGCCTAGACCGTACACACAGAGAGGGCTTACACCGTATACACAGAGAGAGCCTACACCTTACACACAGAGAGAGCCTACACCTTACACACAGAGAGGGCCTACACCATACACACAGAGATGGCCTACACCGTACACACAGAGAGGGCCTACACCGTACACACAGAGAGGGCCTACACCGTATACACAGAGAGGGCCTACACCGTGCACACACAGAGAGAGCCTACACTGTGCGCAGAGAGAGAGCCTACACTGTGCGCAGAGAGAGAGCCTACACCGTGCGCAGAGAGACAGCCTACAACGTGCGCAGAGAGAGAGAGCTTACACCATGGACAGAGACAGAGAGCCTACACCGTGCTCACACAGATAGCCTACACCGTGCACACACAGAGAGCGCCTACACTGTGCGCAGAGAGAGAGCCTACACCGTGCGCAGAGAGAGAGCCTACAACGTGCGCAGAGAGAGAGAGAGCTTACACCATGGACAGAGACAGAGAGCCTACACCGTGCACACACAGAGAGCCTACACTGTGCACAGAGAGACAGCCTACACCGTGCGCTGAGAGAGAGCCTACACCGTGCGCTGAGAGAGAGCCTACACGGTGCACACACAGAGAGCCTACACCGCGCACACATAGAGAGAGCCTACACCGTGCACACACAGAGAGCCTACACCGTGCACACACAGAGAGAGCCTACACCGTGCACCAGAGAGAGAGCCTACACCGTGCACCAGAGAGTGCCTACACCGTGCACACACAGAGAGCCTACACCGTGCACACACAGTGAGGGCCTACACCGTACACAGAGAGAGAGTCTACACCGTACACACAGAGAGAGCCTACACTGTACACACAGAGAGGGCCTACACCGTGCACACAGAGAGAGCCTACACCGTGCACACACAAAGAGCCTACACCGTGCGCAGAGAGAGAGCCTACACCGTGCGCAAAGAGAGAGAGCCTACACCGTGCGCAGAGAGACAGCCTACACCATGCGCAGAGAGAGAGAGCTTACACCATGCACCCTGGGGAGCCTACACCATGCACCAGGGAGAGCCTACACCATGCACTCTGGCAGGGAACCTACACTGTGCAGCACGGAGAGCCTACACCTTGCAAACAGAGAGAGCCTACACTACACACAGAGAGAGCTTACATCGTACACACAGAGAAGGGCTAAACCGTACACAGAGAGAGGGCCTACACCGTACACACAGAGAGGGCCTACACCGTACACACAGAGAGCCTACACCGTGCAAACAGAGAGAGCCTACACTACACAGAGAGAGAGCTTACATCGTACACACAGAGAAGGGCTAAACCGTACACACAGAGAGTGCCTACACCGTACACACAGAGAGGGCCTACACCGTACACACAGAGAGGGCCTACACCGTGCACAAAATGAGAGACTACACCGTACACACAGAGAGAGCCTACACCGTATACACAGAGAGGGCCTACACCGTACACAGAGAGAGAGCCTACACCGTACACACAGAGAGAGCCTACACCGTACACACAGAGAGGGCCTACACCGTGCACACAGAGAGAGCCTACACCGTGCACACAGAGAGAGCCTACACCGTGCACACAGAGAGAGCCTACACTGTACACCAGGGGGACTCTACACTGTGCACCAGGGAAAACCAACATCATGTGTCAGGGAGAGCCTATGTCATGCATCAGAAGGAGCCTGCACCGTGCACACACAGTGGTAGCCTACACCGTGCACACAGAGAGAGCCAAACCGTGCACATAGAGAGAACCTACACCGTACACCAGAGAGAGACTACGTTGTAAACAAGGGGGACTCTACACTGTGCACCAGGGAAAACCTACATCATGTTCCAGGGAGAACCTACGTCGTGCATCAGAAGGAGCCTGCACCGTGCACACACAGGGGTAGCCTACCCCGTGCACCAGAGAGAGAGCCAACACCATGGACACAGACAGAGAGCCTACACAGTACACACACAGAGAGACTACACTGTGCACCAAAGAGAGAGCCTACACCGTGCACACACAGAGAGCCTACACCATGCACACACAGAGAGCCTACACCGCGCACACATAGAGAGAGCCTACACCGTGCACACACAGAGAGCCTACACCGTGCACACACAGAGAGAGCCTACACCATGCACCAGAGAGTGCCTACACTGTGCGCAGAGAGGGCCTACACCGTGCATACACAAAGAGCCTACACCGTGCGCAGAGAGAGAGCCTACACCGAGCGCAGAGAGAGAGAGCCTACACCGAGCGCAGAGAGAGAGAGCCTACACCATGCGCAGAGAGAGAGCCTACACTGTGCGCAGAGAGAGAGAGCCTACACCGTGCGCAGAGAGAGAGCCTACACCGTGCGCAGAGAGAGAGCCTACACCGTGCGCAGAGAGAGTGCCTACACCATGCGCAGAGAGACAGCCTACACCGTGTGCAGAGAGAGAGAGCTTACACCATGCACCCTGGGGAGCCTACACCATGCACCAAAGAGTGCCTACAGCGTGCAAACAGAGAGAGCCTACACCATGCACCAGGGAGAGCCAATGACATACATCAGACAGCCTACACCATGGACTAGGGATGGAGACTACACCATGCACTCTGGCAGGGAACCTACACTGTGCAGCACAGAGAGCCTACACCGTGCAAACAGAGAGAGCCTACACTACACACAGAAAGAGCTTACATCGTACACACAGAGAGGGCCTAGACCGTACACACAGAGAGGGCTTACACCGTATACACAGAGAGAGCCTACACCTTACACACAGAGAGAGCCTACACCTTACACACAGAGAGGGCCTACACCATACACACAGAGATGGCCTACACCGTACACACAGAGAGGGCCTACACCGTACACACAGAGAGGGCCTACACCGTATACACAGAGAGGGCCTACACCGTGCACACACAGAGAGAGCCTACACTGTGCGCAGAGAGAGAGCCTACACTGTGCGCAGAGAGAGAGCCTACACCGTGCGCAGAGAGACAGCCTACAACGTGCGCAGAGAGAGAGAGCTTACACCATGGACAGAGACAGAGAGCCTACACCGTGCTCACACAGATAGCCTACACCGTGCACACACAGAGAGCGCCTACACTGTGCGCAGAGAGAGAGCCTACACCGTGCGCAGAGAGAGAGCCTACAACGTGCGCAGAGAGAGAGAGAGCTTACACCATGGACAGAGACAGAGAGCCTACACCGTGCACACACAGAGAGCCTACACTGTGCACCAGAGAGAGAGCCTACACCGCGCACACACAGAGAGCCTACACTGTGCACAGAGAGACAGCCTACACCGTGCGCAGAGAGACAGCCTACACCGTGCGCTGAGAGAGAGCCTACACTGTGCACAGAGAGAGAACCTACGTTGTACACCAGGGGGACACTACACTGTGCACCAGGGAAAACCAACATCATGTGCCAGGGAGAGCCTACGTCATGCATCAGAAGGAGCCTACACCGTGCACACACAGGGGTAGCCTACACCGTGCACCAGAGAGAGAGCCAACACCATGGACACAGACAGAGAGCCTACACTGTGCACATACAGAGAGAGCCTACACCATGGGGAGAGAGAGAGCCTACACCGTGCGCAGAGAGACAGCCTACACCATGTGCAGAGAGAGAGCCTACACCGTGCGCAGAGAGAGAGAGAGCTTACACCATGCACCCTGGGGAGCCTACACCATGCACCAAAGAGTGCCTACAGCGTGCAAACAGAGAGAGCCTACACCATGCACCAGGGAGAGCCAATGACATACATCAGACAGCCTACAACATGGACTAGGGATGGAGCCTACACCATGCAATCTGGCAGGGAACCTACACTGTGCAGCACAGAGAGCCTACACTGTGCAAACAGACAGAGCCTACACTACACACAGAGAGAGCTTACATCGTACACACAGAGAGGGCCTACACCGTACACAGAGAGAAGGGCTAAACCGTACACACAGAGAGGGCCTACACCGTACACAGAGACAGAGCCTACACCGTACACAAAGAGAGGGCCTACACCGTACACACAGAGAGGGCCTACACCGTGTACACAAAGAGAGACTACACCATATACAAAGAGAGAGCCTACACCGTACACACAGAGAGGGCCTACACCGTACACAGAGAGAGAGTCTACACCGTACACACAGAGAGCCTACACCGCGCACACATAGAGAGAGCCTACACCGTGCACACACAGAGAGCCTACACCGTGCACACACAGAGAGAGCCTACACCATGCGCAGAGAAGGCCTACACCGTGCACACACAAAGAGCCTACACCGTGCGCAGAGAGAGAGCCTACACCGTGCGCAAAGAGAGAGAGCCTACACCGTGCGCAGAGAGACAGCCTACACCATGCGCAGAGAGAGAGAGCTTACACCATGCACCCTGGGGAGCCTACACCATGCACCAGGGAGAGCCTACACCATGCACTCTGGCAGGGAACCTACACTGTGCAGCACGGAGAGCCTACACCTTGCAAACAGAGAGAGCCTACACTACACACAGAGAGAGCTTACATCGTACACACAGAGAAGGGCTAAACCGTACACAGAGAGAGGGCCTACACCGTACACACAGAGAGGGCCTACACCGTACACACAGAGAGCCTACACCGTGCAAACAGAGAGAGCCTACACTACACAGAGAGAGAGCTTACATCGTACACACAGAGAAGGGCTAAACCGTACACACAGAGAGTGCCTACACCGTACACACAGAGAGGGCCTACACCGTACACACAGAGAGGGCCTACACCGTGCACAAAATGAGAGACTACACCGTACACACAGAGAGAGCCTACACCGTATACACAGAGAGGGCCTACACCGTACACAGAGAGAGAGCCTACACCGTACACACAGAGAGAGCCTACACCGTACACACAGAGAGGGCCTACACCGTGCACACAGAGAGGGCCTACACCGTGCACACAGAGAGAGCCTACACCGTGCACACAGAGAGAGCCTACACCGTGCACACAGAGAGAGCCTACACTGTACACCAGGGAAAACCTACACCATGCGCCAGGGAGAACCTACATTGTACATCAGGGAGAGCCTACAACGTACACAGAGAGAGCCTACACCGTGCACACAGAGAGAACCTACACCGTGCACACAGAGAGAGCCTACGCTGTACACACAGAGAGAGCCTGCACTGTGAAACAGGGAAAACCTACAGCATGTGCCAGGGAGAACCCACATTGTAAAGCAGGGAGAGCCTACAGCGTACACAGAGAGACAGAGCCTACAATGTACACAGAGAGATAGCCTACACCGTGCACCAGAGAGAGCCTACATTGTACACCAGGGGGACTCTACACTGTGCACCAGGGAAAACCAACATCATGTGTCAGGGAGAGCCTATGTCATGCATCAGAAGGAGCCTGCACCGTGCACACACAGGGGTAGCCTACACCGTGCACACAGAGAGAGCCAAACCGTGCACATAGAGAGAACCTACACCGTACACCAGAGAGAGACTACGTTGTAAACAAGGGGGACTCTACACTGTGCACCAGGGAAAACCTACATCATGTTCCAGGGAGAACCTACGTCGTGCATCAGAAGGAGCCTGCACCGTGCACACACAGGGGTAGCCTACCCCGTGCACCAGAGAGAGAGCCAACACCATGGACACAGACAGAGAGCCTACACAGTACACACACAGAGAGACTACACTGTGCACCAAAGAGAGAGCCTACACCGTGCACACACAGAGAGCCTACACCGTGCACACACAGAGAGCCTACACCGCGCACACATAGAGAGAGCCTACACCGTGCACACACAGAGAGCCTACACCGTGCACACACAGAGAGAGCCTACACCATGCACCAGAGAGTGCCTACACTGTGCGCAGAAAGGGCCTACACCGTGCATACACAAAGAGCCTACACCGTGCGCAGAGAGAGAGCCTACACCGAGCGCAGAGAGAGAGAGCCTACACCGTGCGCAGAGAGAGAGTGCCTACACCATGCGCAGAGAGAGAGCCTACACTGTGCGCAGAGAGAGAGAGCCTACACCGTGCGCAGAGAGAGAGCCTACACCGTGCGCAGAGAGAGAGCCTACACCGTGCGCAGAGAGAGTGCCTACACCATGCGCAGAGAGACAGCCTACACCGTGTGCAGAGAGAGAGAGCTTACACCATGCACCCTGGGGAGCCTACACCATGCACCAAAGAGTGCCTACAGCGTGCAAACAGAGAGAGCCTACACCATGCACCAGGGAGAGCCAATGACATACATCAGACTGCCTACACCATGGACTAGGGATGGAGACTACACCATGCACTCTGGCAGGGAACCTACACTGTGCAGCACAGAGAGCCTACACCTTGCAAACAGAGAGAGCCTACACTTCACACAGAGAGAGCTTACATCGTACACACAGAGAGGGCCTAGACCGTACACACAGAGAGGGCTTACACCGTATACACAGAGAGAGCCTACACCTTACACACAGAGAGAGCCTACACCTTACACACAGAGAGGGCCTACACCATACACACAGAGATGGCCTACACCGTACACACAGAGAGGGCCTACACCGTACACACAGAGAGGGCCTACACCGTATACACAGAGAGGGCCTACACCGTGCACACACAGAGAGAGCCTACACTGTGCGCAGAGAGAGAGCCTACACTGTGCGCAGAGAGAGAGCCTACACCGTGCGCAGAGAGACAGCCTACAACGTGCGCAGAGAGAGAGAGCTTACACCATGGACAGAGACAGAGAGCCTACACCGTGCTCACACAGATAGCCTACACCGTGCACACACAGAGAGCGCCTACACTGTGCGCAGAGAGAGAGCCTACACCGTGCGCAGAGAGAGAGCCTACAACGTGCGCAGAGAGAGAGAGAGCTTACACCATGGACAGAGACAGAGAGCCTACACCGTGCACACACAGAGAGCCTACACTGTGCACAGAGAGACAGCCTACACCGTGCGCTGAGAGAGAGCCTACACCGTGCGCTGAGAGAGAGCCTACACGGTGCACATAGAGAGAACCTACGTTGTACACCAGGGGGACACTACACTGTGCACCAGGGAAAACCAACATCATGTGCCAGGGAGAGCCTACGTCATGCATCAGAAGGAGCCTACACCGTGCACACACAGGGGTAGCCTACACCGTGCACCAGAGAGAGAGCCAACACCATGGACACAGACAGAGAGCCTACACAGTACACACACAGACAGCCTACACTGTGCACCAGAGAGAGAGAAAACACCATGGACACAGACAGAGAGCCTACACAGTACACACACAGACAGCCTACACCGTGCACACACAGAGAGCCTACACTGTGTACCAGAGAGAGAGCCTACACAGTACACACACACAGAGCCTACACCATGCACATACAGGGGTAGCCTACACCGTGCACCAGAGAGACAGCCAACACCATGGACACAGACAGAGAGCCTACACAGTACACACACAGTGAGCCTACACTGTGCACCAGAGAGAGAGCCTACACCGTGCACACACAGAGAGCCTACACCGTGCATACATAGGGGTAGCCTACACCGTGCACCAGAGAGAGAGCCAACACCATGGACACAGACAGAGAGCCTACACAGTGCACACACTGAGAACCTACACTGTGCACACACAGAGGGCCTACACTGTGCACCAGAGAGTGAGCCTACACCATGGACACAGACAGAGAGCCTACACAGTGCACACACAGAGAGCCTACACTGTGCACACACAGAGAGAGAGCCTACACCGTGCACACAGAGAGAGCCTACACCGTGCACACACAGAGAGAGCCTACACAGTGCACCAGAGAGAGAGCCTACACTGTGCAGCACAGAGAGCCTACACCGTGCAAACAGAGAGAGCCTACACTACACACAGAGAGAGCTTACATGGTACACACAGAGACGGCCTACACCATACACACAGAGAGAGCCTACACCGTACACACAGAGAGAGCCTACACCGTACACACAGAGAGGGCTTACACCGTACACACAGAGATGGCCTACACAGTACACACAGAGAAGGCCTACACCGTACACACAAAGAGAGAGCCTACACCGTACACAGAGAGAGAGCCTACACCGTACACAGAGAGAGAGCCTACAACGTGCGCAGAGAGAGAGAGCTTACACCATGCACCCTGGGGAGCCTAAACCATGCACCAAAGAGTCCCTACATCGTGCAAACAGAGAGAGCCTACACCATGCACCAGGGAGAGCCAATGACATACATCAGACAGCCTACACCATGGACTAGGGATGGAGACTACACCATGCACTCTGGCAGGGAACCTACACTGTGCAGCACAGAGAGCCTACACCGTGCAAACAGAGAGAGCCTACATTACACACAGAGAGAGCTTACATCGTACACACAGAGAGGGCCTAGACCGTACACACAGAGAGGGCCTACACCGTATACACAGAGAGAGCCTACACCTTACACACAGAGAGAGCCTACACCTTACACACAGAGAGGGCCTACACCATACACACAGAGATGGCCTACACCGTACACACAGAGAGGGCCTACACCGTACACACAGAGAGGGCCTACACCGTACACACAGAGAAGGCCTACACCGTATACACAGAGAGGGCCTACACCGTGCACACACAGAGAGAGCCTACACTGTGCGCAGAGAGAGAGCCTACACTGTGCGCAGAGAGACAGCCTACAACGTGCGCAGAGAGAGAGAGAGCTTACACCATGGACAGAGACAGAGAGCCTACACCGTGCTCACGCAGATAGCCTACACCATGCACACACAGAGAGCGCCTACACTGTGCGCAGAGAGAGAGCCTACACTGTGCGCATAGAGAGAGCCTACACCGTGCGCAGAGAGAGAGCCTACAACGTGCGCAGAGAGAGAGCCTACAACGTGCGCAGAGAGAGAGCCTACAACGTGCGCAGAGAGAGAGCCTACAACGTGCGCAGAGAGAGAGAGCTTACACCATGGACAGAGACAGAGAGCCTACACCGTGCACACACAGAGAGCCTACACTGTGCACCAGAGAGAGTGCCTACACTGTGCACATACAGAGAGCCTACACCGTGCACACACAGAGAGCCTACACTGTGCACAGAGAGACAGCCTACACCGTGCGCAGAGAGACAGCCTACACCGTGCGCTGAGAGACAGCCTACACCGTGCGCAGAGAGAGAGAGCTTACACCATGCACATAGAGAGAACCTACGGTGTACACCAGGGGGACACTACACTGTGCACCAGGGAAAACCAACATCATGTGCCAGGGAGAGCCTACGTCATGCATCAGAAGGAGCCTACACCGTGCACACACAGGGGTAGCCTACACCGTGCACCAGAGAGAGAGCCAACACCATGGACACAGACAGAGAGCCTACACAGTACACACACAGAGAGCCTACACTGTGCACCAGAGAGAGAGCCAACACCATGGACACAGACAGAGAGCCTACACAGTACACACACAGACAGCCTACACCGTGCACACACAGACAGCCTACACTGTGTACCAGAGAGAGAGCCTACACAGTACACACACACAGAGCCTACACCATGCACATACAGGGGTAGCCTACACCGTGCACCAGAGAGACAGCCAACACCATGGACAAAGACAGAGAGCCTACACAGTACACACACAGAGAGCCTACACTGTGCACCAGAGAGAGAGCCTACACCGTGCACACACAGAGAGCCTACACCGTGCATACACAGGGGTAGCCTACACCGTGCACCAGAGAGAGAGCCAACACCCTGGACACAGACAGAGAGCCTACACAGTGCACACACTGAGAACCTACACTGTGCACACACTGAGAACCTACACTGTGCACACACAGAGGGCCTACACCGTGCGCAGAGAGTGCCTACACCCTGCGCACACAGAGAGCCTACACTGTGCACCAGAGAGAGAGCCTACACCGTGCACACACAGAGAGCCTACACTGTGCACATACAGAGAGAGCCTACACCGTGCGCAGAGAGACAGCCTACACTGTGCAGCACAGAGAGCCTACACCGTGCAAACCGAGAGAGCCTACACTACACACAGAGAGAGCTTACATGGTACACACAGAGAGGGCCTACACCATACACACAGAGAGGGCCTACACCGTACACACAGAGAGAGCCTACACCGTACACACAGAGAGGGCTTACACCGTACACACAGAGATGGCCTACACAGTGCACACAGAGAAGGCCTACACCGTACACACAGAGAGGGCCTACACCGTACACAGAGAGAGAGTCTACACCGTACACACAGAGAGGGCCTACACCGTACACACAGAGAGGGCCTAGACCGTATACACAGAGAGAGCCTACACCGTACACACAGAGAGGGCCTACACCTTACACACAGAGAGGGCCTACACCATACACACAGAGATGGCCTACACCGTACACACAGAGAGGGCCTACACAGTACACACAGAGAAGGCCAACACCGTACACACAGAGAGGGCCTACACCGTGCGCACACAGAGAGAGCCTACACTGTGCGCAGAGAGAGAGCCTACACTGTGCGCAAAGAGCCTACACCGTGCGCAGAGAGACAGCCTACAACGTGCGCAGAGAGAGAGAGCTTACACCATGGACAGAAAAAATGCCTACACCGTGCACACGCAGACAGCCTACACCGTGCACACACAGAGAGCGCCTACACTGTGCGCAGAGAGAGAGCCTACACTGTGCGCATAGAGAGAGCCTACACCGTGCGCAGAGAGAGAGCCTACAACGTGCGCAGAGAGAGAGAGCTTACACCATGGACAGAGACAGAGAGCCTACACCGTGCACAGACAGAGAGCCTACACCGTGCAAACAGAGAGAGCCTACACTACACACAGAGAGAGCTTACATGGTACACACAGAGACGGCCTACACCATACACACAGAGAGAGCCTACACCGTACACACAGAGAGAGCCTACACCGTACACACAGAGAGGGCTTACACCGTACACACAGAGATGGCCTACACAGTACACACAGAGAAGGCCTACACCGTACACACAGAGAGAGAGCCTACACCGTACACAGAGAGAGAGCCTACACCGTACACAGAGAGAGAGCCTACAACGTGCGCAGAGAGAGAGAGCTTACACCATGCACCCTGGGGAGCCTAAACCATGCACCAAAGAGTCCCTACATCGTGCAAACAGAGAGAGCCTACACCATGCACCAGGGAGAGCCAATGACATACATCAGACAGCCTACACCATGGACTAGGGATGGAGCCTACACCATGCACTCTGGCAGGGAACCTACACTGTGCAGCACAGAGAGCCTACACCGTGCAAACAGAGAGAGCCTACACTACACACAGAGAGAGCTTACATGGTACACACAGAGACGGCCTACACCATACACACAGAGAGAGCCTACACCGTACACACAGAGAGAGCCTACACCGTACACACAGAGAGGGCTTACACCGTACACACAGAGATGGCCTACACAGTACACACAGAGAAGGCCTACACCGTACACACAGAGAGAGAGCCTACACCGTACACAGAGAGAGAGCCTACACCGTACACAGAGAGAGAGCCTACAACGTGCGCAGAGAGAGAGAGCTTACACCATGCACCCTGGGGAGCCTAAACCATGCACCAAAGAGTCCCTACATCGTGCAAACAGAGAGAGCCTACACCATGCACCAGGGAGAGCCAATGACATACATCAGACAGCCTACACCATGGACTAGGGATGGAGACTACACCATGCACTCTGGCAGGGAACCTACACTGTGCAGCACAGAGAGCCTACACCGTGCAAACAGAGAGAGCCTACATTACACACAGAGAGAGCTTACATCGTACACACAGAGAGGGCCTAGACCGTACACACAGAGAGGGCCTACACCGTATACACAGAGAGAGCCTACACCTTACACACAGAGAGAGCCTACACCTTACACACAGAGAGGGCCTACACCATACACACAGAGATGGCCTACACCGTACACACAGAGAGGGCCTACACCGTACACACAGAGAGGGCCTACACCGTACACACAGAGAAGGCCTACACCGTATACACAGAGAGGGCCTACACCGTGCACACACAGAGAGAGCCTACACTGTGCGCAGAGAGAGAGCCTACACTGTGCGCAGAGAGACAGCCTACACCGTGCGCAGAGAGACAGCCTACAATGTGCGCAGAGAGAGAGAGAGCTTACACCATGGACAGAGACAGAGAGCCTACACCGTGCTCACGCAGATAGCCTACACCATGCACACACAGAGAGCGCCTACACTGTGCGCAGAGAGAGAGCCTACACTGTGCGCATAGAGAGAGCCTACACTGTGCGCATAGAGAGAGCCTACACTGTGCGCAGAGAGAGAGCCTACAACGTGCGCAGAGAGAGAGAGCTTACACCATGGACAGAGACAGAGAGCCTACACCGTGCACACACAGAGAGCCTACACTGTGCACCAGAGAGAGTGCCTACACTGTGCACATACAGAGAGCCTACACCGTGCACACACAGAGAGCCTACACTGTGCGCAGAGAGACAGCCTACACCGTGCGCTGAGAGAGAGCCTACACCGTGCGCTGAGAGAGAGCCTACACCGTGCACATAGAGAGAACCTACGGTGTACACCAGGGGGACACTACACTGTGCACCAGGGAAAACCAACATCATGTGCCAGGGAGAGCCTACGTCATGCATCAGAAGGAGCCTACACCGTGCACACACAGGGGTAGCCTACACCGTGCACCAGAGAGAGAGCCAACACCATGGACACAGACAGAGAGCCTACACAGTACACACACAGAGAGCCTACACTGTGCACCAGAGAGAGAGCCAACACCATGGACACAGACAGAGAGCCTACACAGTACACACACAGACAGCCTACACCGTGCACACACAGACAGCCTACACTGTGTACCAGAGAGAGAGCCTACACAGTACACACACACAGAGCCTACACCATGCACATACAGGGGTAGCCTACACCGTGCACCAGAGAGACAGCCAACACCATGGACAAAGACAGAGAGCCTACACAGTACACACACAGAGAGCCTACACTGTGCACCAGAGAGAGAGCCTACACCGTGCACACACAGAGAGCCTACACCGTGCATACACAGGGGTAGCCTACACCGTGCACCAGAGAGAGAGCCAACACCCTGGACACAGACAGAGAGCCTACACAGTGCACACACTGAGAACCTACACTGTGCACACACTGAGAACCTACACTGTGCACACACAGAGGGCCTACACCGTGCGCAGAGAGTGCCTACACCCTGCGCACACAGAGAGCCTACACTGTGCACCAGAGAGAGAGCCTACACCGTGCACACACAGAGAGCCTACACTGTGCACATACAGAGAGAGCCTACACCGTGCGCAGAGAGACAGCCTACACTGTGCAGCACAGAGAGCCTACACCGTGCAAACCGAGAGAGCCTACACTACACACAGAGAGAGCTTACATGGTACACACAGAGAGGGCCTACACCATACACACAGAGAGGGCCTACACCGTACACACAGAGAGAGCCTACACCGTACACACAGAGAGGGCTTACACCGTACACACAGAGATGGCCTACACAGTGCACACAGAGAAGGCCTACACCGTACACACAGAGAGGGCCTACACCGTACACAGAGAGAGAGTCTACACCGTACACACAGAGAGGGCCTACACCGTACACACAGAGAGGGCCTAGACCGTATACACAGAGAGAGCCTACACCTTACACACAGAGAGGGCCTACACCATACACACAGAGAGGGCCTACACCATACACACAGAGATGGCCTACACCGTACACACAGAGAGGGCCTACACAGTACACACAGAGAAGGCCAACACCGTACACACAGAGAGGGCCTACACCGTGCGCACACAGAGAGAGCCTACACTGTGCGCAGAGAGAGAGCCTACACTGTGCGCAGAGAGAGAGCCTACACCGTGCGCAGAGAGACAGCCTACAACGTGCGCAGAGAGAGAGAGCTTACACCATGGACAGAAACAGAGCCTACACCGTGCACACGCAGACAGCCTACACCGTGCACACACAGAGAGCGCCTACACTGTGCGCAGAGAGAGAGCCTACACTGTGCGCATAGAGAGAGCCTACACCGTGCGCAGAGAGAGAGCCTACAACGTGCGCAGAGAGAGAGAGCTTACACCATGGACAGAGACAGAGAGCCTACACCGTGCACAGACAGAGAGCCTACACTGTGCACATACAGAGAGCCTACACCGTGCACACACAGAGAGCCTACACTGTGCACAGAGAGACAGCCTACACCGTGCGCAGAGAGACAGCCTACACCGTGCGCAGAGAGAGCCTACACCATACACACAGAGATGGCCTACACCGTACACACAGAGAGGGCCTACACCGTACACACAGAGAGGGCCTACACCGTATACACAGAGAGGGCCTACACCGTGCACACACAGAGAGAGCCTACACTGTGCGCAGAGAGAGAGCCTACACTGTGCGCAGAGAGAGAGCCTACACCGTGCGCAGAGAGACAGCCTACAACGTGCGCAGAGAGAGAGAGCTTACACCATGGACAGAGACAGAGAGCCTACACCGTGCTCACGCAGATAGCCTACACCGTGCACACACAGAGAGCGCCTACACTGTGCGCAGAGAGAGAGCCTACACCGTGCGCAGAGAGAGAGCCTACAACGTGCGCAGAGAGAGAGAGAGCTTACACCATGGACAGAGACAGAGAGCCTACACCGTGCACACACAGAGAGCCTACACTGTGCACCAGAGAGAGAGCCTACACCGTGCACACACAGAGAGCCTACACTGTGCGCAGAGAGACAGCCTACACCGTGCGCAGAGAGACAGCCTACACCGTGCGCTGAGAGAGAGCCTACACCGTGCACATAGAGAGAACCTACGTTGTAAACCAGGGGGACACTACACTGTGCACCAGGGAAAACCAACATCATGTGCCAGGGAGAGCCTACGTCATGCATCAGAAGGAGCCTACACCGTGCACACACAGGGGTAGCCTACACCGTGCACCATAGAGAGAGCCAGCACCATGGACACAGACAGAGAGCCTACACAGTACACACACAGAGAGCCTACACCGTACACACAGAGAGGGCCTACACCGCACACACAGAGAGGGCCTACACCGTACACACAGAGAAGGCCTACACCGTATACACAGAGAGGGCCTACACCGTGCACACACAGAGAGAGCCTACACTGTGCGCAGAGAGAGAGCCTACACTGTGCGCAGAGAGAGAGCCTACACCGTGCGCAGAGAGACAGCCTACAACGTGTGCAGAGAGAGAGAGAGCTTACACCATGGACAGAGACAGAGAGCCTACACCGTGCTCACGCAGATAGCCTACACCGTGCACACACAGAGAGCGCCTACACTGTGCGCAGAGAGAGAGCCTACACTGTGCGCATAGAGAGAGCCTACACCGTGCGCAGAGAGAGAGCCTACAACGTGCGCAGAGAGAGAGCCTACAACGTGCGCAGAGAGAGAGAGCTTACACCATGGACAGAGACAGAGAGCCTACACCGTGCACACACAGAGAGCCTACACTGTGCACCAGAGAGAGAGCCTACACCGTGCACACAGAGAGAGCCTACTCCGTGCACACACAGAGAGAGCCTACACCGTGCACACACAGAGCGCCTACACCGTGCGCCAGAGAGTGCCTACACCGTGCGCAGAGAGGGCCTACACCATGCACCAGAGAGTGCCTACACCGTGCGCAGAGAGAGCCTACACCCTGCGCACACAGAGAGCCTACACTGTGCACCAGGGAGAGTTCCTACACCGTGCACACACAGAGAGCCTACACTGTGCACATACAGAGAGAGCCTACACCGTGCGCAGAGAGAGAGCCTACACCGTGCGCAGAGAGACAGCCTACACTGTGCAGCACAGAGAGCCTACACCGTGCAAACCAAGAGAGCCTACACTACACACAGAGAGAGCTTACATGGTACACACAGAGAGAGCCTACACCGTACACACAGAGAGGGCTTACACCGTACACACAGAGAGGGCTTACACCGTACACACAGAGATGGCCTACACAGTGCACACAGAGAAGGCCTACACCGTACACACAGAGAGGGCCTACACCGTACACAGAGAGAGAGTCTACACCGTACACACAGAGAGGGCCTACACCGTACACACAGAGAGGGCCTAGACCGTACACACAGAGAGAGCCTACACCTTACACACAGAGAGGGCCTACACCATACACACAGAGATGGCCTACACCGTACACACAGAGAAGGCCAACACCGTACACACAGAGAGGGCCTACACCGTGCGCACACAGAGAGAGCCTACGCTGTGCGCAGAGAGAGAGCCTACACTGTGTGCAGAGAGAGAGCCTACACCGTGCGCAGAGAGACAGCCTACAACGTGCGCAGAGAGAGAGAGCTTACACCATGGACAGAAACAGAGCCTGCACCGTGCACACGCAGACAGCCTACACCGTGCACACACAGAGAGCGCCTACACTGTGCGCAGAGAGAGAGCCTACACTGTGCGCATAGAGAGAGCCTACACTGTGCGCAGAGAGAGAGCCTACAACGTGCGCAGAGAGAGAGAGCTTACACCATGGACAGAGACAGAGAGTCTACACCGTGCACAGACAGAGAGCCTACACTGTGCACCAGAGAGACTGCCTACACTGTGCACATACAGAGAGCCTACACCGTGCACACACAGAGAGCCTACACTGTGCGCAGAGAGACAGCCTACACCGTGCGCAGAGAGACAGCCTACACCGTGCGCTGAGAGAGAGCCTACACCGTGCACATAGAGAGAACCTACGGTGTACACCAGGGGGACACTACACTGTGCACCAGGGAAAACCAACATCATGTGCCAGGGAGAGCCTACGTCATGCATCAGAAGGAGCCTACACCGTGCACACACAGGGGTAGCCTACACCGTGCACCAGAGAGAGAGCCAACACCATGGACACAGACAGAGAGCCTACACAGTACACACACAGAGAGCCTACACTGTGCACCAGAGAGAGAGCCAACACCATGGACACAGACAGAGAGCCTACACAGTACACACACAGACAGCCTACACCGTGCACACACAGACAGCCTACACTGTGTACCAGAGAGAGAGCCTACACAGTACACACACACAGAGCCTACACCATGCACATACAGGGGTAGCCTACACCGTGCACCAGAGAGACAGCCAACACCATGGACAAAGACAGAGAGCCTACACAGTACACACACAGAGAGCCTACACTGTGCACCAGAGAGAGAGCCTACACCGTGCACACACAGAGAGCCTACACCGTGCATACACAGGGGTAGCCTACACCGTGCACCAGAGAGAGAGCCAACACCCTGGACACAGACAGAGAGCCTACACAGTGCACACACTGAGAACCTACACTGTGCACACACTGAGAACCTACACTGTGCACACACAGAGGGCCTACACCGTGCGCAGAGAGTGCCTACACCCTGCGCACACAGAGAGCCTACACTGTGCACCAGAGAGAGAGCCTACACCGTGCACACACAGAGAGCCTACACTGTGCACATACAGAGAGAGCCTACACCGTGCGCAGAGAGACAGCCTACACTGTGCAGCACAGAGAGCCTACACCGTGCAAACCGAGAGAGCCTACACTACACACAGAGAGAGCTTACATGGTACACACAGAGAGGGCCTACACCATACACACAGAGAGGGCCTACACCGTACACACAGAGAGAGCCTACACCGTACACACAGAGAGGGCTTACACCGTACACACAGAGATGGCCTACACAGTGCACACAGAGAAGGCCTACACCGTACACACAGAGAGGGCCTACACCGTACACAGAGAGAGAGTCTACACCGTACACACAGAGAGGGCCTACACCGTACACACAGAGAGGGCCTAGACCGTATACACAGAGAGAGCCTACACCTTACACACAGAGAGGGCCTACACCATACACACAGAGAGGGCCTACACCATACACACAGAGATGGCCTACACCGTACACACAGAGAAGGCCAACACCGTACACACAGAGAGGGCCTACACCGTGCGCACACAGAGAGAGCCTACACTGTGCGCAGAGAGAGAGCCTACACCGTGCGCAGAGAGACAGCCTACAACGTGCGCAGAGAGAGAGAGCTTACACCATGGACAGAAACAGAGCCTACACCGTGCACACGCAGACAGCCTACACCGTGCACACACAGAGAGCGCCTACACTGTGCGCAGAGAGAGAGCCTACACTGTGCGCATAGAGAGAGCCTACACCGTGCGCAGAGAGAGAGCCTACAACGTGCGCAGAGAGAGAGAGCTTACACCATGGACAGAGACAGAGAGCCTACACCGTGCACAGACAGAGAGCCTACACTGTGCACCAGAGAGACTGCCTACACTGTGCACATACAGAGAGCCTACACCGTGCACACACAGAGAGCCTACACTGTGCACAGAGAGACAGCCTACACCGTGCGCAGAGAGACAGCCTACACCGTGCGCTGAGAGAGAGCCTACACCTTACACACAGAGAGAGCCTACACCTTACACACAGAGAGGGCCTACACCATACACACAGAGATGGCCTACACCGTACACACAGAGAGGGCCTACACCGTACACACAGAGAGGGCCTACACCGTATACACAGAGAGGGCCTACACCGTGCACACACAGAGAGAGCCTACACTGTGCGCAGAGAGAGAGCCTACACTGTGCGCAGAGAGAGAGCCTACACCGTGCGCAGAGAGACAGCCTACAACGTGCGCAGAGAGAGAGAGCTTACACCATGGACAGAGACAGAGAGCCTACACCGTGCTCACGCAGATAGCCTACACCGTGCACACACAGAGAGCGCCTACACTGTGCGCAGAGAGAGAGCCTACACCGTGCGCAGAGAGAGAGCCTACAACGTGCGCAGAGAGAGAGAGAGCTTACACCATGGACAGAGACAGAGAGCCTACACCGTGCACACACAGAGAGCCTACACTGTGCACCAGAGAGAGAGCCTACACCGTGCACACACAGAGAGCCTACACTGTGCACAGAGAGACAGCCTACACCGTGCGCAGAGAGACAGCCTACACGGTGCACATAGAGAGAACCTACGTTGTACACCAGGGGGACACTACACTGTGCACCAGGGAAAACCAACATCATGTGCCAGGGAGAGCCTACGTCATGCATCAGAAGGAGCCTACACCGTGCACACACAGGGGTAGCCTACACCGTGCACCAGAGAGAGAGCCAACACCATGGACACAGACAGAGAGCCTACACAGTACACACACAGAGAGCCTACACTGTGCACCAGAGAGAGAGAAAACACCATGGACACAGACAGAGAGCCTACACAGTACACACACAGAGAGCCTACACTGTGCACCAGAGAGAGAGCCTACACCGTGCACACACAGAGAGCCTACACTGTGCACCAGAGAGAGAGCCTACACCATGGACACAGACAGAGAGCCTACACAGTGCACACAGAGAGAGCCTACACCGTGCACACACAGAGCGCCTACACCGTGCACCAGAGAGTGCCTACACCGTGCGCAGAGAGGGCCTACACCATGCACCAGAGAGAGCCTACACTGTGCGCAGAGTGACAGCCTACACCGTGCGCAGAGTGACAGCCTACACCGTGCGCAGAGAGAGAGAGAGCTTACACCATGCACCCTGGGCAGCCTACACCATGCACCAAAGAGTGCCTACAGCGTACAAACAGAGAGAGCCTACACCATGCACCAGGGAGAGCCAATGACATACATCAGACAGCCTACAACATGGACTAGGGATGGAGCCTACACCATGCACTCTGGCAGGGAACCTACACTGTGCAGCACAGAGAGCCTACATCGTGCAAACAGAGAGAGCCTACACTACACACAGAGAGAGCTTACATGGTACACACAGAGACGGCCTACACCATACACACAGAGAGAGCCTACACCGTACACACAGAGAGAGCCTACACCGTACACACAGAGAGGGCTTACACCGTACACACAGAGATGGCCTACACAGTACACACAGAGAAGGCCTACACCGTACACACAGAGAGAGAGCCTACACCGTACACAGAGAGAGAGCCTACACCGTACACAGAGAGAGAGCCTACAACGTGCGCAGAGAGAGAGAGCTTACACCATGCACCCTGGGGAGCCTACACCATGCACCAAAGAGTCCCTACATCGTGCAAACAGAGAGAGCCTACACCATGCACCAGGGAGAGCCAATGACATACATCAGACAGCCTACACCATGGACTAGGGATGGAGACTACACCATGCACTCTGGCAGGGAACCTACACTGTGCAGCACAGAGAGCCTACACCGTGCAAACAGAGAGAGCCTACATTACACACAGAGAGAGCTTACATCGTACACACAGAGAGGGCCTAGACCGTACACACAGAAAGGGCCTACACCGTATACACAGAGAGAGCCTACACCTTACACACAGAGAGAGCCTACACCGTACACACAGAGAGGGCCTACACCGCACACACAGAGAGGGCCTACACCGTACACACAGAGAAGGCCTACACCGTATACACAGAGAGGGCCTACACCGTGCACACACAGAGAGAGCCTACACTGTGCGCAGAGAGAGAGCCTACACTGTGCGCAGAGAGAGAGCCTACACCGTGCGCAGAGAGACAGCCTACAACGTGCGCAGAGAGAGAGCCTACACCGTGCGCAGAGAGACAGCCTACAACGTGTGCAGAGAGAGAGAGAGCTTACACCATGGACAGAGACAGAGAGCCTACACCGTGCTCACGCAGATAGCCTACACCGTGCACACACAGAGAGCGCCTACACTGTGCGCAGAGAGAGAGCCTACACTGTGCGCATAGAGAGAGCCTACACCGTGCGCAGAGAGAGAGCCTACAACGTGCGCAGAGAGAGAGCCTACAACGTGCGCAGAGAGAGAGAGCTTACACCATGGACAGAGACAGAGAGCCTACACCGTGCACACACAGAGAGCCTACACTGTGCACCAGAGAGAGAGCCTACACCGTGCACACAGAGAGAGCCTACTCCGTGCACACACAGAGAGAGCCTACACCGTGCACACACAGAGCGCCTACACCGTGCGCCAGAGAGTGCCTACACCGTGCGCAGAGAGGGCCTACACCATGCACCAGAGAGTGCCTACACCGTGCGCAGAGAGAGCCTACACCCTGCGCACACAGAGAGCCTACACTGTGCACCAGGGAGAGTTCCTACACCGTGCACACACAGAGAGCCTACACTGTGCACATACAGAGAGAGCCTACACCGTGCGCAGAGAGAGAGCCTACACCGTGCGCAGAGAGACAGCCTACACTGTGCAGCACAGAGAGCCTACACCGTGCAAACCAAGAGAGCCTACACTACACACAGAGAGAGCTTACATGGTACACACAGAGAGAGCCTACACCGTACACACAGAGAGGGCTTACACCGTACACACAGAGAGGGCTTACACCGTACACACAGAGATGGCCTACACAGTGCACACAGAGAAGGCCTACACCGTACACACAGAGAGGGCCTACACCGTACACAGAGAGAGAGTCTACACCGTACACACAGAGAGGGCCTACACCGTACACACAGAGAGGGCCTAGACCGTACACACAGAGAGAGCCTACACCTTACACACAGAGAGGGCCTACACCATACACACAGAGATGGCCTACACCGTACACACAGAGAAGGCCAACACCGTACACACAGAGAGGGCCTACACCGTGCGCACACAGAGAGAGCCTACGCTGTGCGCAGAGAGAGAGCCTACACTGTGTGCAGAGAGAGAGCCTACACCGTGCGCAGAGAGACAGCCTACAACGTGCGCAGAGAGAGAGAGCTTACACCATGGACAGAAACAGAGCCTGCACCGTGCACACGCAGACAGCCTACACCGTGCACACACAGAGAGCGCCTACACTGTGCGCAGAGAGAGAGCCTACACTGTGCGCAGAGAGAGAGAGTACAACGTGCGCAGAGAGAGAGAGCTTACACCATGGACAGAGACAGAGAGTCTACACCGTGCACAGACAGAGAGCCTACACTGTGCACCAGAGAGACTGCCTACACTGTGCACATACAGAGAGCCTACACCGTGCACACACAGAGAGCCTACACTGTGCGCAGAGAGACAGCCTACACCGTGCGCAGAGAGACAGCCTACACCGTGCGCTGAGAGAGAGCCTACACCGTGCGCTGAGAGAGAGCCTACACTGTGCACATAGAGAGAACCTACGTTGTAAACCAGGGGGACACTACACTGTGCACCAGGGAAAACCAACATCATGTGCCAGGGAGAGCCTACGTCATGCATCAGAAGGAGCCTACACCGTGCACACACAGGGGTAGCCTACACCGTGCACCATAGAGAGAGCCAGCACCATGGACACAGACAGAGAGCCTACACAGTACACACACAGAGAGCCTACACGGTGCACACACAGACAGCCTACACTGTGTACCAGAGAGAGAGCCTACACAGTACACACACAGAGAGCCAACACCATGCACATACAGGGGTAGCCTACACCGTGCACCAGAGAGAGAGCCAACACCATGGACACAGACAGAGAGCCTACACAGTACACACACAGAGAGCCTACACTGTGCACCAGAGAGAGAGCCTACACCGTGCACACACAGAGAGCCTACACCGTGCATACACAGGGGTAGCCTACACCGTGCACCAGAGAGAGAGCCAACACCATGGACACAGACAGAGAGCCTACACAGTGCACACACTGAGAACCTACACTGTGCACACACAGAGGGCCTACACTGTGCACACACAGAGGGCCTACACCATGGACACAGACAGAGAGCCTACACTGTGCACCAGAGAGAGAGCCTACACCGTGCACACAGAGAGAGCCTATTCCGTGCACACACAGAGAGAGCCTACACCATACACACAGAGAGGGCCTACACCGTACACACAGAGAGGGCCTAGACCGTATACACAGAGAGAGCCTACACCTTACACACAGAGAGGGCCTACACCATACACACAGAGAGGGCCTACACCATACACACAGAGATGGCCTACACCGTACACACAGAGAAGGCCAACACCGTACACACAGAGAGGGCCTACACCGTGCGCACACAGAGAGAGCCTACACTGTGCGCAGAGAGAGAGCCTACACTGTGCGCAGAGAGAGAGCCTACACCGTGCGCAGAGAGACAGCCTACAACGTGCGCAGAGAGAGAGAGCTTACACCATGGACAGAAACAGAGCCTACACCGTGCACACGCAGACAGCCTACACCGTGCACACACAGAGAGCGCCTACACTGTGCGCAGAGAGAGAGCCTACACTGTGCGTATAGAGAGAGCCTACACCGTGCGCAGAGAGAGAGCCTACAACGTGCGCAGAGAGAGAGAGCTTACACCATGGACAGAGACAGAGAGCCTACACCGTGCACAGACAGAGAGCCTACACTGTGCACCAGAGAGACTGCCTACACTGTGCACATACAGAGAGCCTACACCGTGCACACACAGAGAGCCTACACTGTGCACAGAGAGACAGCCTACACCGTGCGCAGAGAGACAGCCTACACCGTGCGCTGAGAGAGAGCCTACACCTTACACACAGAGAGAGCCTACACCTTACACACAGAGAGGGCCTACACCATACACACAGAGATGGCCTACACCGTACACACAGAGAGGGCCTACACCGTACACACAGAGAGGGCCTACACCGTATACACAGAGAGGGCCTACACCGTGCACACACAGAGAGAGCCTACACTGTGCGCAGAGAGAGAGCCTACACTGTGCGCAGAGAGAGAGCCTACACCGTGCGCAGAGAGACAGCCTACAACGTGCGCAGAGAGAGAGAGCTTACACCATGGACAGAGACAGAGAGCCTACACCGTGCTCACGCAGATAGCCTACACCGTGCACACACAGAGAGCGCCTACACTGTGCGCAGAGAGAGAGCCTACACCGTGCGCAGAGAGAGAGCCTACAACGTGCGCAGAGAGAGAGAGAGCTTACACCATGGACAGAGACAGAGCCTACACCGTGCACACACAGAGAGCCTACACTGTGCACCAGAGAGAGAGCCTACACCGTGCACACACAGAGAGCCTACACTGTGCACAGAGAGACAGCCTACACCGTGCGCTGAGAGACAGCCTACACCGTGCGCTGAGAGAGAGCCTACACGGTGCACATAGAGAGAACCTACGTTGTACACCAGGGGGACACTACACTGTGCACCAGGGAAAACCAACATCATGTGCCAGGGAGAGCCTACGTCATGCATCAGAAGGAGCCTACACCGTGCACACACAGGGGTAGCCTACACCGTGCACCAGAGAGAGAGCCAACACCATGGACACAGACAGAGAGCCTACACAGTACACACACAGAGAGCCTACACTGTGCACCAGAGAGAGAGAAAACACCATGGACACAGACAGAGAGCCTACACAGTACACACACAGAGAGCCTACACTGTGCACCAGAGAGAGAGCCTACACCGTGCACACACAGAGAGCCTACACTGTGCACCAGAGAGAGAGCCTACACCATGGACACAGACAGAGAGCCTACACAGTGCACACAGAGAGAGCCTACACCGTGCACACACAGAGCGCCTACACCGTGCGCCAGAGAGTGCCTACACCGTGCACAGAGAGGGCCTACACCATGCACCAGAGAGAGAGCCAACACCATGGACACAGACAGAGAGCCTACACAGTACACACACAGACAGCCTACACCGTGCACACACAGACAGCCTACACTGTGTACCAGAGAGAGAGCCTACACAGTACACACACACAGAGCCTACACCATGCACATACAGGGGTAGCCTACACCGTGCACCAGAGAGACAGCCAACACCATGGACAAAGACAGAGAGCCTACACAGTACACACACAGAGAGCCTACACTGTGCACCAGAGAGAGAGCCTACACCGTGCACACACAGAGAGCCTACACCGTGCATACACAGGGGTAGCCTACACCGTGCACCAGAGAGAGAGCCAACACCCTGGACACAGACAGAGAGCCTACACAGTGCACACACTGAGAACCTACACTGTGCACACACTGAGAACCTACACTGTGCACACACAGAGGGCCTACACCGTGCGCAGAGAGTGCCTACACCCTGCGCACACAGAGAGCCTACACTGTGCACCAGAGAGAGAGCCTACACCGTGCACACACAGAGAGCCTACACTGTGCACATACAGAGAGAGCCTACACCGTGCGCAGAGAGACAGCCTACACTGTGCAGCACAGAGAGCCTACACCGTGCAAACCGAGAGAGCCTACACTACACACAGAGAGAGCTTACATGGTACACACAGAGAGGGCCTACACCATACACACAGAGAGGGCCTACACCGTACACACAGAGAGAGCCTACACCGTACACACAGAGAGGGCTTACACCGTACACACAGAGATGGCCTACACAGTGCACACAGAGAAGGCCTACACCGTACACACAGAGAGGGCCTACACCGTACACAGAGAGAGAGTCTACACCGTACACACAGAGAGGGCCTACACCGTACACACAGAGAGGGCCTAGACCGTATACACAGAGAGAGCCTACACCTTACACACAGAGAGGGCCTACACCATACACACAGAGAGGGCCTACACCATACACACAGAGATGGCCTACACCGTACACACAGAGAAGGCCAACACCGTACACACAGAGAGGGCCTACACCGTGCGCACACAGAGAGAGCCTACACTGTGCGCAGAGAGAGAGCCTACACCGTGCGCAGAGAGACAGCCTACAACGTGCGCAGAGAGAGAGAGCTTACACCATGGACAGAAACAGAGCCTACACCGTGCACACGCAGACAGCCTACACCGTGCACACACAGAGAGCGCCTACACTGTGCGCAGAGAGAGAGCCTACACTGTGCGCATAGAGAGAGCCTACACCGTGCGCAGAGAGAGAGCCTACAACGTGCGCAGAGAGAGAGAGCTTACACCATGGACAGAGACAGAGAGCCTACACCGTGCACAGACAGAGAGCCTACACTGTGCACCAGAGAGACTGCCTACACTGTGCACATACAGAGAGCCTACACCGTGCACACACAGAGAGCCTACACTGTGCACAGAGAGACAGCCTACACCGTGCGCAGAGAGACAGCCTACACCGTGCGCTGAGAGAGAGCCTACACCTTACACACAGAGAGAGCCTACACCTTACACACAGAGAGGGCCTACACCATACACACAGAGATGGCCTACACCGTACACACAGAGAGGGCCTACACCGTACACACAGAGAGGGCCTACACCGTATACACAGAGAGGGCCTACACCGTGCACACACAGAGAGAGCCTACACTGTGCGCAGAGAGAGAGCCTACACCGTGCGCAGAGAGACAGCCTACAACGTGCGCAGAGAGAGAGAGCTTACACCATGGACAGAGACAGAGAGCCTACACCGTGCTCACGCAGATAGCCTACACCGTGCACACACAGAGAGCGCCTACACTGTGCGCAGAGAGAGAGCCTACACCGTGCGCAGAGAGAGAGCCTACAACGTGCGCAGAGAGAGAGAGAGCTTACACCATGGACAGAGACAGAGAGCCTACACCGTGCACACACAGAGAGCCTACACTGTGCACCAGAGAGAGAGCCTACACCGTGCACACACAGAGAGCCTACACTGTGCACAGAGAGACAGCCTACACCGTGCGCAGAGAGACAGCCTACACGGTGCACATAGAGAGAACCTACGTTGTACACCAGGGGGACACTACACTGTGCACCAGGGAAAACCAACATCATGTGCCAGGGAGAGCCTACGTCATGCATCAGAAGGAGCCTACACCGTGCACACACAGGGGTAGCCTACACCGTGCACCAGAGAGAGAGCCAACACCATGGACACAGACAGAGAGCCTACACAGTACACACACAGAGAGCCTACACTGTGCACCAGAGAGAGAGAAAACACCATGGACACAGACAGAGAGCCTACACAGTACACACACAGAGAGCCTACACTGTGCACCAGAGAGAGAGCCTACACCGTGCACACACAGAGAGCCTACACTGTGCACCAGAGAGAGAGCCTACACCATGGACACAGACAGAGAGCCTACACAGTGCACACAGAGAGAGCCTACACCGTGCACACACAGAGCGCCTACACCGTGCACCAGAGAGTGCCTACACCGTGCGCAGAGAGGGCCTACACCATGCACCAGAGAGAGCCTACACTGTGCGCAGAGTGACAGCCTACACCGTGCGCAGAGTGACAGCCTACACCGTGCGCAGAGAGAGAGAGAGCTTACACCATGCACCCTGGGCAGCCTACACCATGCACCAAAGAGTGCCTACAGCGTACAAACAGAGAGAGCCTACACCATGCACCAGGGAGAGCCAATGACATACATCAGACAGCCTACAACATGGACTAGGGATGGAGCCTACACCATGCACTCTGGCAGGGAACCTACACTGTGCAGCACAGAGAGCCTACATCGTGCAAACAGAGAGAGCCTACACTACACACAGAGAGAGCTTACATGGTACACACAGAGACGGCCTACACCATACACACAGAGAGAGCCTACACCGTACACACAGAGAGAGCCTACACCGTACACACAGAGAGGGCTTACACCGTACACACAGAGATGGCCTACACAGTACACACAGAGAAGGCCTACACCGTACACACAGAGAGAGAGCCTACACCGTACACAGAGAGAGAGCCTACACCGTACACAGAGAGAGAGCCTACAACGTGCGCAGAGAGAGAGAGCTTACACCATGCACCCTGGGGAGCCTACACCATGCACCAAAGAGTCCCTACATCGTGCAAACAGAGAGAGCCTACACCATGCACCAGGGAGAGCCAATGACATACATCAGACAGCCTACACCATGGACTAGGGATGGAGACTACACCATGCACTCTGGCAGGGAACCTACACTGTGCAGCACAGAGAGCCTACACCGTGCAAACAGAGAGAGCCTACATTACACACAGAGAGAGCTTACATCGTACACACAGAGAGGGCCTAGACCGTACACACAGAAAGGGCCTACACCGTATACACAGAGAGAGCCTACACCTTACACACAGAGAGAGCCTACACCGTACACACAGAGAGGGCCTACACCGCACACACAGAGAGGGCCTACACCGTACACACAGAGAAGGCCTACACCGTATACACAGAGAGGGCCTACACCGTGCACACACAGAGAGAGCCTACACTGTGCGCAGAGAGAGAGCCTACACTGTGCGCAGAGAGAGAGCCTACACCGTGCGCAGAGAGACAGCCTACAACGTGCGCAGAGAGAGAGCCTACACCGTGCGCAGAGAGACAGCCTACAACGTGTGCAGAGAGAGAGAGAGCTTACACCATGGACAGAGACAGAGAGCCTACACCGTGCTCACGCAGATAGCCTACACCGTGCACACACAGAGAGCGCCTACACTGTGCGCAGAGAGAGAGCCTACACTGTGCGCATAGAGAGAGCCTACACCGTGCGCAGAGAGAGAGCCTACAACGTGCGCAGAGAGAGAGCCTACAACGTGCGCAGAGAGAGAGAGCTTACACCATGGACAGAGACAGAGAGCCTACACCGTGCACACACAGAGAGCCTACACTGTGCACCAGAGAGAGAGCCTACACCGTGCACACAGAGAGAGCCTACTCCGTGCACACACAGAGAGAGCCTACACCGTGCACACACAGAGCGCCTACACCGTGCGCCAGAGAGTGCCTACACCGTGCGCAGAGAGGGCCTACACCATGCACCAGAGAGTGCCTACACCGTGCGCAGAGAGAGCCTACACCCTGCGCACACAGAGAGCCTACACTGTGCACCAGGGAGAGTTCCTACACCGTGCACACACAGAGAGCCTACACTGTGCACATACAGAGAGAGCCTACACCGTGCGCAGAGAGAGAGCCTACACCGTGCGCAGAGAGACAGCCTACACTGTGCAGCACAGAGAGCCTACACCGTGCAAACCAAGAGAGCCTACACTACACACAGAGAGAGCTTACATGGTACACACAGAGAGAGCCTACACCGTACACACAGAGAGGGCTTACACCGTACACACAGAGAGGGCTTACACCGTACACACAGAGATGGCCTACACAGTGCACACAGAGAAGGCCTACACCGTACACACAGAGAGGGCCTACACCGTACACAGAGAGAGAGTCTACACCGTACACACAGAGAGGGCCTACACCGTACACACAGAGAGGGCCTAGACCGTACACACAGAGAGAGCCTACACCTTACACACAGAGAGGGCCTACACCATACACACAGAGATGGCCTACACCGTACACACAGAGAAGGCCAACACCGTACACACAGAGAGGGCCTACACCGTGCGCACACAGAGAGAGCCTACGCTGTGCGCAGAGAGAGAGCCTACACTGTGTGCAGAGAGAGAGCCTACACCGTGCGCAGAGAGACAGCCTACAACGTGCGCAGAGAGAGAGAGCTTACACCATGGACAGAAACAGAGCCTGCACCGTGCACACGCAGACAGCCTACACCGTGCACACACAGAGAGCGCCTACACTGTGCGCAGAGAGAGAGCCTACACTGTGCGCAGAGAGAGAGAGTACAACGTGCGCAGAGAGAGAGAGCTTACACCATGGACAGAGACAGAGAGTCTACACCGTGCACAGACAGAGAGCCTACACTGTGCACCAGAGAGACTGCCTACACTGTGCACATACAGAGAGCCTACACCGTGCACACACAGAGAGCCTACACTGTGCGCAGAGAGACAGCCTACACCGTGCGCAGAGAGACAGCCTACACCGTGCGCTGAGAGAGAGCCTACACCGTGCGCTGAGAGAGAGCCTACACTGTGCACATAGAGAGAACCTACGTTGTAAACCAGGGGGACACTACACTGTGCACCAGGGAAAACCAACATCATGTGCCAGGGAGAGCCTACGTCATGCATCAGAAGGAGCCTACACCGTGCACACACAGGGGTAGCCTACACCGTGCACCATAGAGAGAGCCAGCACCATGGACACAGACAGAGAGCCTACACAGTACACACACAGAGAGCCTACACGGTGCACACACAGACAGCCTACACTGTGTACCAGAGAGAGAGCCTACACAGTACACACACAGAGAGCCAACACCATGCACATACAGGGGTAGCCTACACCGTGCACCAGAGAGAGAGCCAACACCATGGACACAGACAGAGAGCCTACACAGTACACACACAGAGAGCCTACACTGTGCACACACAGAGGGCCTACACTGTGCACACACAGAGGGCCTACACTGTGCACACACAGAGGGCCTACACCATGGACACAGACAGAGAGCCTACACTGTGCACCAGAGAGAGAGCCTACACCGTGCACACAGAGAGAGCCTATTCCGTGCACACACAGAGAGAGCCTACACCATACACACAGAGAGGGCCTACACCGTACACACAGAGAGGGCCTAGACCGTATACACAGAGAGAGCCTACACCTTACACACAGAGAGGGCCTACACCATACACACAGAGAGGTCCTACACCATACACACAGAGATGGCCTACACCGTACACACAGAGAAGGCCAACACCGTACACACAGAGAGGGCCTACACCGTGCGCACACAGAGAGAGCCTACACTGTGCGCAGAGAGAGAGCCTACACTGTGCGCAGAGAGAGAGCCTACACCGTGCGCAGAGAGACAGCCTACAACGTGCGCAGAGAGAGAGAGCTTACACCATGGACAGAAACAGAGCCTACACCGTGCACACGCAGACAGCCTACACCGTGCACACACAGAGAGCGCCTACACTGTGCGCAGAGAGAGAGCCTACACTGTGCGTATAGAGAGAGCCTACACCGTGCGCAGAGAGAGAGCCTACAACGTGCGCAGAGAGAGAGAGCTTACACCATGGACAGAGACAGAGAGCCTACACCGTGCACAGACAGAGAGCCTACACTGTGCACCAGAGAGACTGCCTACACTGTGCACATACAGAGAGCCTACACCGTGCACACACAGAGAGCCTACACTGTGCACAGAGAGACAGCCTACACCGTGCGCAGAGAGACAGCCTACACCGTGCGCTGAGAGAGAGCCTACACCTTACACACAGAGAGAGCCTACACCTTACACACAGAGAGGGCCTACACCATACACACAGAGATGGCCTACACCGTACACACAGAGAGGGCCTACACCGTACACACAGAGAGGGCCTACACCGTATACACAGAGAGGGCCTACACCGTGCACACACAGAGAGAGCCTACACTGTGCGCAGAGAGAGAGCCTACACTGTGCGCAGAGAGAGAGCCTACACCGTGCGCAGAGAGACAGCCTACAACGTGCGCAGAGAGAGAGAGCTTACACCATGGACAGAGACAGAGAGCCTACAACGTGCTCACGCAGATAGCCTACACCGTGCACACACAGAGAGCGCCTACACTGTGCGCAGAGAGAGAGCCTACACCGTGCGCAGAGAGAGAGCCTACAACGTGCGCAGAGAGAGAGAGAGCTTACACCATGGACAGAGACAGAGCCTACACCGTGCACACACAGAGAGCCTACACTGTGCACCAGAGAGAGAGCCTACACCGTGCACACACAGAGAGCCTACACTGTGCACAGAGAGACAGCCTACACCGTGCGCTGAGAGACAGCCTACACCGTGCGCTGAGAGAGAGCCTACACGGTGCACATAGAGAGAACCTACGTTGTACACCAGGGGGACACTACACTGTGCACCAGGGAAAACCAACATCATGTGCCAGGGAGAGCCTACGTCATGCATCAGAAGGAGCCTACACCGTGCACACACAGGGGTAGCCTACACCGTGCACCAGAGAGAGAGCCAACACCATGGACACAGACAGAGAGCCTACACAGTACACACACAGAGAGCCTACACTGTGCACCAGAGAGAGAGAAAACACCATGGACACAGACAGAGAGCCTACACAGTACACACACAGAGAGCCTACACTGTGCACCAGAGAGAGAGCCTACACCGTGCACACACAGAGAGCCTACACTGTGCACCAGAGAGAGAGCCTACACCATGGACACAGACAGAGAGCCTACACAGTGCACACAGAGAGAGCCTACACCGTGCACACACAGAGCGCCTACACCGTGCGCCAGAGAGTGCCTACACCGTGCACAGAGAGGGCCTACACCATGCACCAGAGAGAGAGCCAACACCATGGACACAGACAGAGAGCCTACACAGTACACACACAGACAGCCTACACCGTGCACACACAGACAGCCTACACTGTGTACCAGAGAGAGAGCCTACACAGTACACACACACAGAGCCTACACCATGCACATACAGGGGTAGCCTACACCGTGCACCAGAGAGACAGCCAACACCATGGACAAAGACAGAGAGCCTACACAGTACACACACAGAGAGCCTACACTGTGCACCAGAGAGAGAGCCTACACCGTGCACACACAGAGAGCCTACACCGTGCATACACAGGGGTAGCCTACACCGTGCACCAGAGAGAGAGCCAACACCCTGGACACAGACAGAGAGCCTACACAGTGCACACACTGAGAACCTACACTGTGCACACACTGAGAACCTACACTGTGCACACACAGAGGGCCTACACCGTGCGCAGAGAGTGCCTACACCCTGCGCACACAGAGAGCCTACACTGTGCACCAGAGAGAGAGCCTACACCGTGCACACACAGAGAGCCTACACTGTGCACATACAGAGAGAGCCTACACCGTGCGCAGAGAGACAGCCTACACTGTGCAGCACAGAGAGCCTACACCGTGCAAACCGAGAGAGCCTACACTACACACAGAGAGAGCTTACATGGTACACACAGAGAGGGCCTACACCATACACACAGAGAGGGCCTACACCGTACACACAGAGAGAGCCTACACCGTACACACAGAGAGGGCTTACACCGTACACACAGAGATGGCCTACACAGTGCACACAGAGAAGGCCTACACCGTACACACAGAGAGGGCCTACACCGTACACAGAGAGAGAGTCTACACCGTACACACAGAGAGGGCCTACACCGTACACACAGAGAGGGCCTAGACCGTATACACAGAGAGAGCCTACACCTTACACACAGAGAGGGCCTACACCATACACACAGAGAGGGCCTACACCATACACACAGAGATGGCCTACACCGTACACACAGAGAAGGCCAACACCGTACACACAGAGAGGGCCTACACCGTGCGCACACAGAGAGAGCCTACACTGTGCGCAGAGAGAGAGCCTACACCGTGCGCAGAGAGACAGCCTACAACGTGCGCAGAGAGAGAGAGCTTACACCATGGACAGAAACAGAGCCTACACCGTGCACACGCAGACAGCCTACACCGTGCACACACAGAGAGCGCCTACACTGTGCGCAGAGAGAGAGCCTACACTGTGCGCATAGAGAGAGCCTACACCGTGCGCAGAGAGAGAGCCTACAACGTGCGCAGAGAGAGAGAGCTTACACCATGGACAGAGACAGAGAGCCTACACCGTGCACAGACAGAGAGCCTACACTGTGCACCAGAGAGACTGCCTACACTGTGCACATACAGAGAGCCTACACCGTGCACACACAGAGAGCCTACACTGTGCACAGAGAGACAGCCTACACCGTGCGCAGAGAGACAGCCTACACCGTGCGCTGAGAGAGAGCCTACACCTTACACACAGAGAGAGCCTACACCTTACACACAGAGAGGGCCTACACCATACACACAGAGATGGCCTACACCGTACACACAGAGAGGGCCTACACCGTACACACAGAGAGGGCCTACACCGTATACACAGAGAGGGCCTACACCGTGCACACACAGAGAGAGCCTACACTGTGCGCAGAGAGAGAGCCTACACTGTGCGCAGAGAGAGAGCCTACACCGTGCGCAGAGAGACAGCCTACAACGTGCGCAGAGAGAGAGAGCTTACACCATGGACAGAGACAGAGAGCCTACACCGTGCTCACGCAGATAGCCTACACCGTGCACACACAGAGAGCGCCTACACTGTGCGCAGAGAGAGAGCCTACACCGTGCGCAGAGAGAGAGCCTACAACGTGCGCAGAGAGAGAGAGAGCTTACACCATGGACAGAGACAGAGAGCCTACACCGTGCACACACAGAGAGCCTACACTGTGCACCAGAGAGAGAGCCTACACCGTGCACACACAGAGAGCCTACACTGTGCACAGAGAGACAGCCTACACCGTGCGCAGAGAGACAGCCTACACGGTGCACATAGAGAGAACCTACGTTGTACACCAGGGGGACACTACACTGTGCACCAGGGAAAACCAACATCATGTGCCAGGGAGAGCCTACGTCATGCATCAGAAGGAGCCTACACCGTGCACACACAGGGGTAGCCTACACCGTGCACCAGAGAGAGAGCCAACACCATGGACACAGACAGAGAGCCTACACAGTACACACACAGAGAGCCTACACTGTGCACCAGAGAGAGAGAAAACACCATGGACACAGACAGAGAGCCTACACAGTACACACACAGAGAGCCTACACTGTGCACCAGAGAGAGAGCCTACACCGTGCACACACAGAGAGCCTACACTGTGCACCAGAGAGAGAGCCTACACCATGGACACAGACAGAGAGCCTACACAGTGCACACAGAGAGAGCCTACACCGTGCACACACAGAGCGCCTACACCGTGCACCAGAGAGTGCCTACACCGTGCGCAGAGAGGGCCTACACCATGCACCAGAGAGAGCCTACACTGTGCGCAGAGTGACAGCCTACACCGTGCGCAGAGTGACAGCCTACACCGTGCGCAGAGAGAGAGAGAGCTTACACCATGCACCCTGGGCAGCCTACACCATGCACCAAAGAGTGCCTACAGCGTACAAACAGAGAGAGCCTACACCATGCACCAGGGAGAGCCAATGACATACATCAGACAGCCTACAACATGGACTAGGGATGGAGCCTACACCATGCACTCTGGCAGGGAACCTACACTGTGCAGCACAGAGAGCCTACATCGTGCAAACAGAGAGAGCCTACACTACACACAGAGAGAGCTTACATGGTACACACAGAGACGGCCTACACCATACACACAGAGAGAGCCTACACCGTACACACAGAGAGAGCCTACACCGTACACACAGAGAGGGCTTACACCGTACACACAGAGATGGCCTACACAGTACACACAGAGAAGGCCTACACCGTACACACAGAGAGAGAGCCTACACCGTACACAGAGAGAGAGCCTACACCGTACACAGAGAGAGAGCCTACAACGTGCGCAGAGAGAGAGAGCTTACACCATGCACCCTGGGGAGCCTACACCATGCACCAAAGAGTCCCTACATCGTGCAAACAGAGAGAGCCTACACCATGCACCAGGGAGAGCCAATGACATACATCAGACAGCCTACACCATGGACTAGGGATGGAGACTACACCATGCACTCTGGCAGGGAACCTACACTGTGCAGCACAGAGAGCCTACACCGTGCAAACAGAGAGAGCCTACATTACACACAGAGAGAGCTTACATCGTACACACAGAGAGGGCCTAGACCGTACACACAGAAAGGGCCTACACCGTATACACAGAGAGAGCCTACACCTTACACACAGAGAGAGCCTACACCGTACACACAGAGAGGGCCTACACCGCACACACAGAGAGGGCCTACACCGTACACACAGAGAAGGCCTACACCGTATACACAGAGAGGGCCTACACCGTGCACACACAGAGAGAGCCTACACTGTGCGCAGAGAGAGAGCCTACACTGTGCGCAGAGAGAGAGCCTACACCGTGCGCAGAGAGACAGCCTACAACGTGTGCAGAGAGAGAGAGAGCTTACACCATGGACAGAGACAGAGAGCCTACACCGTGCTCACGCAGATAGCCTACACCGTGCACACACAGAGAGCGCCTACACTGTGCGCAGAGAGAGAGCCTACACTGTGCGCATAGAGAGAGCCTACACCGTGCGCAGAGAGAGAGCCTACAACGTGCGCAGAGAGAGAGCCTACAACGTGCGCAGAGAGAGAGAGCTTACACCATGGACAGAGACAGAGAGCCTACACCGTGCACACACAGAGAGCCTACACTGTGCACCAGAGAGAGAGCCTACACCGTGCACACAGAGAGAGCCTACTCCGTGCACACACAGAGAGAGCCTACACCGTGCACACACAGAGCGCCTACACCGTGCGCCAGAGAGTGCCTACACCGTGCGCAGAGAGGGCCTACACCATGCACCAGAGAGTGCCTACACCGTGCGCAGAGAGAGCCTACACCCTGCGCACACAGAGAGCCTACACTGTGCACCAGGGAGAGTTCCTACACCGTGCACACACAGAGAGCCTACACTGTGCACATACAGAGAGAGCCTACACCGTGCGCAGAGAGAGAGCCTACACCGTGCGCAGAGAGACAGCCTACACTGTGCAGCACAGAGAGCCTACACCGTGCAAACCAAGAGAGCCTACACTACACACAGAGAGAGCTTACATGGTACACACAGAGAGAGCCTACACCGTACACACAGAGAGGGCTTACACCGTACACACAGAGAGGGCTTACACCGTACACACAGAGATGGCCTACACAGTGCACACAGAGAAGGCCTACACCGTACACACAGAGAGGGCCTACACCGTACACAGAGAGAGAGTCTACACCGTACACACAGAGAGGGCCTACACCGTACACACAGAGAGGGCCTAGACCGTACACACAGAGAGAGCCTACACCTTACACACAGAGAGGGCCTACACCATACACACAGAGATGGCCTACACCGTACACACAGAGAAGGCCAACACCGTACACACAGAGAGGGCCTACACCGTGCGCACACAGAGAGAGCCTACGCTGTGCGCAGAGAGAGAGCCTACACTGTGTGCAGAGAGAGAGCCTACACCGTGCGCAGAGAGACAGCCTACAACGTGCGCAGAGAGAGAGAGCTTACACCATGGACAGAAACAGAGCCTGCACCGTGCACACGCAGACAGCCTACACCGTGCACACACAGAGAGCGCCTACACTGTGCGCAGAGAGAGAGCCTACACTGTGCGCAGAGAGAGAGAGTACAACGTGCGCAGAGAGAGAGAGCTTACACCATGGACAGAGACAGAGAGTCTACACCGTGCACAGACAGAGAGCCTACACTGTGCACCAGAGAGACTGCCTACACTGTGCACATACAGAGAGCCTACACCGTGCACACACAGAGAGCCTACACTGTGCGCAGAGAGACAGCCTACACCGTGCGCAGAGAGACAGCCTACACCGTGCGCTGAGAGAGAGCCTACACCGTGCGCTGAGAGAGAGCCTACACTGTGCACATAGAGAGAACCTACGTTGTAAACCAGGGGGACACTACACTGTGCACCAGGGAAAACCAACATCATGTGCCAGGGAGAGCCTACGTCATGCATCAGAAGGAGCCTACACCGTGCACACACAGGGGTAGCCTACACCGTGCACCATAGAGAGAGCCAGCACCATGGACACAGACAGAGAGCCTACACAGTACACACACAGAGAGCCTACACGGTGCACACACAGACAGCCTACACTGTGTACCAGAGAGAGAGCCTACACAGTACACACACAGAGAGCCAACACCATGCACATACAGGGGTAGCCTACACCGTGCACCAGAGAGAGAGCCAACACCATGGACACAGACAGAGAGCCTACACAGTACACACACAGAGAGCCTACACTGTGCACCAGAGAGAGAGCCTACACCGTGCACACACAGAGAGCCTACACCGTGCATACACAGGGGTAGCCTACACCGTGCACCAGAGAGAGAGCCAACACCATGGACACAGACAGAGAGCCTACACAGTGCACACACTGAGAACCTACACTGTGCACACACAGAGGGCCTACACTGTGCACACACAGAGGGCCTACACCATGGACACAGACAGAGAGCCTACACTGTGCACCAGAGAGAGAGCCTACACCGTGCACACAGAGAGAGCCTATTCCGTGCACACACAGAGAGAGCCTACACCATACACACAGAGAGGGCCTACACCGTACACACAGAGAGGGCCTAGACCGTATACACAGAGAGAGCCTACACCTTACACACAGAGAGGGCCTACACCATACACACAGAGAGGGCCTACACCATACACACAGAGATGGCCTACACCGTACACACAGAGAAGGCCAACACCGTACACACAGAGAGGGCCTACACCGTGCGCACACAGAGAGAGCCTACACTGTGCGCAGAGAGAGAGCCTACACTGTGCGCAGAGAGAGAGCCTACACCGTGCGCAGAGAGACAGCCTACAACGTGCGCAGAGAGAGAGAGCTTACACCATGGACAGAAACAGAGCCTACACCGTGCACACGCAGACAGCCTACACCGTGCACACACAGAGAGCGCCTACACTGTGCGCAGAGAGAGAGCCTACACTGTGCGTATAGAGAGAGCCTACACCGTGCGCAGAGAGAGAGCCTACAACGTGCGCAGAGAGAGAGAGCTTACACCATGGACAGAGACAGAGAGCCTACACCGTGCACAGACAGAGAGCCTACACTGTGCACAGACAGAGAGCCTACACTGTGCACCAGAGAGACTGCCTACACTGTGCACATACAGAGAGCCTACACCGTGCACACACAGAGAGCCTACACTGTGCACAGAGAGACAGCCTACACCGTGCGCAGAGAGACAGCCTACACCGTGCGCTGAGAGAGAGCCTACACCTTACACACAGAGAGAGCCTACACCTTACACACAGAGAGGGCCTACACCATACACACAGAGATGGCCTACACCGTACACACAGAGAGGGCCTACACCGTACACACAGAGAGGGCCTACACCGTATACACAGAGAGGGCCTACACCGTGCACACACAGAGAGAGCCTACACTGTGCGCAGAGAGAGAGCCTACACTGTGCGCAGAGAGAGAGCCTACACCGTGCGCAGAGAGACAGCCTACAACGTGCGCAGAGAGAGAGAGCTTACACCATGGACAGAGACAGAGAGCCTACACCGTGCTCACGCAGATAGCCTACACCGTGCACACACAGAGAGCGCCTACACTGTGCGCAGAGAGAGAGCCTACACCGTGCGCAGAGAGAGAGCCTACAACGTGCGCAGAGAGAGAGAGAGCTTACACCATGGACAGAGACAGAGAGCCTACACCGTGCACACACAGAGAGCCTACACTGTGCACCAGAGAGAGAGCCTACACCGTGCACACACAGAGAGCCTACACTGTGCACAGAGAGACAGCCTACACCGTGCGCTGAGAGACAGCCTACACCGTGCGCTGAGAGAGAGCCTACACGGTGCACATAGAGAGAACCTACGTTGTACACCAGGGGGACACTACACTGTGCACCAGGGAAAACCAACATCATGTGCCAGGGAGAGCCTACGTCATGCATCAGAAGGAGCCTACACCGTGCACACACAGGGGTAGCCTACACCGTGCACCAGAGAGAGAGCCAACACCATGGACACAGACAGAGAGCCTACACAGTACACACACAGAGAGCCTACACTGTGCACCAGAGAGAGAGAAAACACCATGGACACAGACAGAGAGCCTACACAGTACACACACAGAGAGCCTACACTGTGCACCAGAGAGAGAGCCTACACCGTGCACACACAGAGAGCCTACACTGTGCACCAGAGAGAGAGCCTACACCATGGACACAGACAGAGAGCCTACACAGTGCACACAGAGAGAGCCTACACCGTGCACACACAGAGCGCCTACACCGTGCGCCAGAGAGTGCCTACACCGTGCGCAGAGAGGGCCTACACCATGCACCAGAGAGAGCCTACACTGTGCGCAGAGTGACAGCCTACACCGTGCGCAGAGTGACAGCCTACACCGTGCGCAGAGAGAGAGAGAGCTTACACCATGCACCCTGGGCAGCCTACACCATGCACCAAAGAGTGCCTACAGCGTGCAAACAGAGAGAGCCTACACCATGCACCATGGAGAGCCAATGACATACATCAGACAGCCTACACCATGGACTAGGGATGGAGCCTACACCATGCACTCTGGCAGGGAACCTACACTGTGCAGCACAGAGAGCCTACACCGTGCAAACAGAGAGAGCCTACACTACACACAGAGAGAGCTTACATGGTACACACAGAGAGGGCCTACACCATACACACAGAGAGAGCCTACACCGTACACACAGAGAGAGCCTACACCGTACACACAGAGAGGGCTTACACCGTACACACAGAGATGGCCTACACAGTACACACAAAGAAGGCCTACACCGTACACACAGAGAGAGAGCCTACACCGTACACAGAGAGAGAGCCTACACCGTACACAGAGAGAGAACCTACAACGTGCGCAGAGAGAGGGCCTACACCGTACACACAGAGAAGGCCTACACCGTATACACAGAGAGGGCCTACACCGTATACACAGAGAGAGCCTACACCTTACACACATAGAGAGCCTACACCGTACACACAGAGAGGGCCTACACCGTACACACAGAGAAGGCCTACACCGTATACACAGAGAGGGCCTACACCGTGCACACACAGAGAGAGCCTACACTGTGCGCAGAGAGAGAGCCTACACTGTGCGCAGAGAGAGAGCCTACACCGTGCGCAGAGAGACAGCCTACAACGTGTGCAGAGAGAGAGAGAGCTTACACCATGGACAGAGACAGAGAGCCTACACCGTGCTCACGCAGATAGCCTACACCGTGCACACACAGAGAGCGCCTACACTGTGCGCAGAGAGAGAGCCTACACTGTGCGCATAGAGAGAGCCTACACCGTGCGCAGAGAGAGAGCCTACAACGTGCGCAGAGAGAGAGCCTACAACGTGCGCAGAGAGAGAGAGCTTACACCATGGACAGAGACAGAGAGCCTACACCGTGCACACACAGAGAGCCTACACTGTGCACAGAGAGACAGCCTACACCGTGCGCAGAGAGAGAGCCTACAACGTGCGCAGAGAGAGAGAGCCTACACCTTACACACAGAGAGGGCCTACACCGTACACACAGAGAGCCTACACCGTACACACAGAGAGGGCCTACACCGTGCGCACACAGAGAGAGCCTACACCGTGCGCAGAGAGACAGCCTACACTGTGCGCATAGAGAGAGCCTACACCGTGCGCAGAGAGACAGCCTACAACGTGCGCAGAGAGAGAGCCTACAACGTGCGCAGAGAGAGAGCCTACAACGTGCGCAGAGAGAGAGAGCCTACACTGTGCGCAGAGAGAGAGCCTACAACGTGCGCAGAGAGAGAGCCTACAACGTGCGCAGAGAGAGAGAGCTTACACCATGGACAGAGACAGAGAGCCTACACCGTGCACACACAGAGAGCCTACACTGTGCACCAGAGAGAGAGCCTACACCGTGCACACAGAGAGAGCCTACTCCGTGCACACACAGAGAGAGCCTACACCGTGCACACACAGAGCGCCTACACCGTGCGCCAGAGAGTGCCTACACCGTGCGCAGAGAGGGCCTACACCATGCACCAGAGAGTGCCTACACCGTGCGCAGAGAGAGCCTACACCCTGCGCACACAGAGAGCCTACACTGTGCACCAGGGAGAGTTCCTACACCGTGCACACACAGAGAGCCTACACTGTGCACATACAGAGAGAGCCTACACCGTGCGCAGAGAGAGAGCCTACACCGTGCGCAGAGAGACAGCCTACACTGTGCAGCACAGAGAGCCTACACCGTGCAAACCAAGAGAGCCTACACTACACACAGAGAGAGCTTACATGGTACACACAGAGAGAGCCTACACCGTACACACAGAGAGAGATTACACCGTACACACAGAGAGGGCTTACACCGTACACACAGAGATGGCCTACACAGTGCACACAGAGAAGGCCTACACCGTACACACAGAGAGGGCCTACACCGTACACAGAGAGAGAGTCTACACCGTACACACAGAGAGGGCCTACACCGTACACACAGAGAGGGCCTAGACCGTACACACAGAGAGAGCCTACACCTTACACACAGAGAGGGCCTACACCATACACACAGAGATGGCCTACACCGTACACACACAGAAGGCCAACACCGTACACACAGAGAGGGCCTACACCGTGCGCACACAGAGAGAGCCTACGCTGTGCGCAGAGAGAGAGCCTACACTGTGTGCAGAGAGAGAGCCTACACCGTGCGCAGAGAGACAGCCTACAACGTGCGCAGAGAGAGAGAGCTTACACCATGGACAGAAACAGAGCCTGCACCGTGCACACGCAGACAGCCTACACCGTGCACACACAGAGAGCGCCTACACTGTGCGCAGAGAGAGAGCCTACACTGTGCGCATAGAGAGAGCCTACAACGTGCGCAGAGAGAGAGAGCTTACACCATGGACAGAGACAGAGAGTCTACACCGTGCACAGACAGAGAGCCTACACCGTGCACACATAGAGAGAGCCTACAACGTGCGCAGAGAGAGAGAGCTTACACCATGGACAGAGACAGAGAGTCTACACCGTGCACAGACAGAGAGCCTACACTGTGCACCAGAGAGACTGCCTACACTGTGCACATACAGAGAGCCTACACCGTGCACACACAGAGAGCCTACACTGTGCACAGAGAGACAGCCTACACCGTGCGCAGAGAGACAGCCTACACCGTGCGCTGAGAGAGAGCCTACACCTTACACACAGAGAGAGCCTACACCTTACACACAGAGAGGGCCTACACCATACACACAGAGATGGCCTACACCGTACACACAGAGAGGGCCTACACCGTACACACAGAGAGGGCCTACACCGTATACACAGAGAGGGCCTACACCGTGCACACACAGAGAGAGCCTACACTGTGCGCAGAGAGAGAGCCTACACTGTGCGCAGAGAGAGAGCCTACACCGTGCGCAGAGAGACAGCCTACAACGTGCGCAGAGAGAGAGAGCTTACACCATGGACAGAGACAGAGAGCCTACACCGTGCTCACGCAGATAGCCTACACCGTGCACACACAGAGAGCGCCTACACTGTGCGCAGAGAGAGAGCCTACACCGTGCGCAGAGAGAGAGCCTACAACGTGCGCAGAGAGAGAGAGAGCTTACACCATGGACAGAGACAGAGAGCCTACACCGTGCACACACAGAGAGCCTACACTGTGCACCAGAGAGAGAGCCTACACCGTGCACACACAGAGAGCCTACACTGTGCACAGAGAGACAGCCTACACCGTGCACACACAGAGAGCGCCTACACTGTGCGCAGAGAGAGAGCCTACACCGTGCGCAGAGAGAGAGCCTACAACGTGCGCAGAGAGAGAGAGAGCTTACACCATGGACAGAGACAGAGAGCCTACACCGTGCACACACAGAGAGCCTACACTGTGCACCAGAGAGAGAGCCTACACCGTGCACACACAGAGAGCCTACACTGTGCACAGAGAGACAGCCTACACCGTGCGCAGAGAGACAGCCTACACCGTGCGCTGAGAGAGAGCCTACACCGTGCGCAGAGAGAGAGCCTACACCGTGCGCTGAGAGAGAGCCTACACGGTGCACATAGAGAGAACCTACGTTGTACACCAGGGGGACACTACACTGTGCACCAGGGAAAACCAACATCATGTGCCAGGGAGAGCCTACGTCATGCATCAGAAGGAGCCTACACCGTGCACACACAGGGGTAGCCTACACCGTGCACCAGAGAGAGAGCCAACACCATGGACACAGACAGAGAGCCTACACAGTACACACACAGAGAGCCTACACTGTGCACCAGAGAGAGAGAAAACACCATGGACACAGACAGAGAGCCTACACAGTACACACACAGAGAGCCTACACTGTGCACCAGAGAGAGAGCCTACACCGTGCACACACAGAGAGCCTACACTGTGCACCAGAGAGAGAGCCTACACCATGGACACAGACAGAGAGCCTACACAGTGCACACAGAGAGAGCCTACACCGTGCACACACAGAGCGCCTACACTGTGCGCCAGAGAGTGCCTACACCGTGCGCAGAGAGGGCCTACACCATGCACCAGAGAGAGCCTACACTGTGCGCAGAGTGACAGCCTACACCGTGCGCAGAGTGACAGCCTACACCGTGCGCAGAGAGAGAGAGAGCTTACACCATGCACCCTGGGCAGCCTACACCATGCACCAAAGAGTGCCTACAGCGTGCAAACAGAGAGAGCCTACACCATGCACCAGGGAGAGCCAATGACATACATCAGACAGCCTACACCATGGACTAGGGATGGAGCCTACACCATGCACTCTGGCAGGGAACCTACACTGTGCAGCACAGAGAGCCTACACCGTGCAAACAGAGAGAGCCTACACTACACACAGAGAGAGCTTACATGGTACACACAGAGACGGCCTACACCATACACACAGAGAGAGCCTACACCGTACACACAGAGAGAGCCTACACCGTACACACAGAGAGGGCTTACACCGTACACACAGAGATGGCCTACACAGTACACACAATGAAGGCCTACACCGTACACACAGAGAGAGAGCCTACACCGTACACAGAGAGAGAGCCTACACCGTACACAGAGAGAGAGCCTACAACGTGCGCAGAGAGAGAGAGCTTACACCATGCACCCTGGGGAGCCTAAACCATGCACCAAAGAGTCCCTACATCGTGCAAACAGAGAGAGCCTACACCATGCACCAGGGAGAGCCAATGACATACATCAGACAGCCTACACCATGGACTAGGGATGGAGACTACACCATGCACTCTGGCAGGGAACCTACACTGTGCAGCACAGAGAGCCTACACCGTGCAAACAGAGAGAGCCTACATTACACACAGAGAGAGCTTACATCGTACACACAGAAAGGGCCTACACCGTATACACAGAGAGAGCCTACACCTTACACACATAGAGAGCCTACACCGTACACACAGAGAGGGCCTACACCGCACACACAGAGAGGGCCTACACCGTACACACAGAGAAGGCCTACACCGTATACACAGAGAGGGCCTACACCGTGCACACACAGAGAGAGCCTACACTGTGCGCAGAGAGAGAGCCTACACTGTGCGCAGAGAGAGAGCCTACACCGTGCGCAGAGAGACAGCCTACAACGTGTGCAGAGAGAGAGAGAGCTTACACCATGGACAGAGACAGAGAGCCTACACCGTGCTCACGCAGATAGCCTACACCGTGCACACACAGAGAGCGCCTACACTGTGCGCAGAGAGAGAGCCTACACTGTGCGCATAGAGAGAGCCTACACCGTGCGCAGAGAGAGAGCCTACAACGTGCGCAGAGAGAGAGCCTACAACGTGCGCAGAGAGAGAGAGCTTACACCATGGACAGAGACAGAGAGCCTACACCGTGCACACACAGAGAGCCTACACTGTGCACCAGAGAGAGAGCCTACACCGTGCACACAGAGAGAGCCTACTCCGTGCACACACAGAGAGAGCCTACACCGTGCACACACAGAGCGCCTACACCGTGCGCCAGAGAGTGCCTACACCGTGCGCAGAGAGGGCCTACACCATGCACCAGAGAGTGCCTACACCGTGCGCAGAGAGAGCCTACACCCTGCGCACACAGAGAGCCTACACTGTGCACCAGGGAGAGTTCCTACACCGTGCACACACAGAGAGCCTACACTGTGCACATACAGAGAGAGCCTACACCGTGCGCAGAGAGAGAGCCTACACCGTGCGCAGAGAGACAGCCTACACTGTGCAGCACAGAGAGCCTACACCGTGCAAACCAAGAGAGCCTACACTACACACAGAGAGAGCTTACATGGTACACACAGAGAGAGCCTACACCGTACACACAGAGAGGGCTTACACCGTACACACAGAGATGGCCTACACAGTGCACACAGAGAAGGCCTACACCGTACACACAGAGAGGGCCTACACCGTACACAGAGAGAGAGTCTACACCGTACACACAGAGAGGGCCTACACCGTACACACAGAGAGGGCCTAGACCGTACACACAGAGAGAGCCTACACCTTACACACAGAGAGGGCCTACACCATACACACAGAGATGGCCTACACCGTACACACAGAGAAGGCCAACACCGTACACACAGAGAGGGCCTACACCGTGCGCACACAGAGAGAGCCTACGCTGTGCGCAGAGAGAGAGCCTACACTGTGTGCAGAGAGAGAGCCTACACCGTGCGCAGAGAGACAGCCTACAACGTGCGCAGAGAGAGAGAGAGCTTACACCATGGACAGAAACAGAGCCTGCACCGTGCACACGCAGACAGCCTACACCGTGCACACACAGAGAGCGCCTACACTGTGCGCAGAGAGAGAGCCTACACTGTGCGCATAGAGAGAGCCTACACTGTGCGCAGAGAGAGAGCCTACAACGTGCGCAGAGTGACAGCCTACAACGTGCGCAGAGAGAGAGAGCTTACACCATGGACAGAGACAGAGAGCCTACACCGTGCACCAGAGAGACTGCCTACACTGTGCACATACAGAGAGCCTACACCGTGCACACACAGAGAGCCTACACTGTGCGCAGAGAGACAGCCTACACCGTGCGCAGAGAGACAGCCTACACCGTGCGCTGAGAGAGAGCCTACACCTTACACACAGAGAGAGCCTACACCTTACACACAGAGAGAGCCTACACCGTGCGCTGAGAGAGAGCCTACACCGTGCACATAGAGAGAACCTACGTTGTAAACCAGGGGGACACTACACTGTGCACCAGGGAAAACCAACATCATGTGCCAGGGAGAGCCTACGTCATGCATCAGAAGGAGCCTACACCGTGCACACACAGGGGTAGCCTACACCGTGCACCATAGAGAGAGCCAGCACCATGGACACAGACAGAGAGCCTACACAGTACACACACAGAGAGCCTACACGGTGCACACACAGACAGCCTACACTGTGTACCAGAGAGAGAGCCTACACAGTACACACACAGAGAGCCTACACCATGCACATACAGGGGTAGCCTACACCGTGCACCAGAGAGAGAGCCAACACCATGGACACAGACAGAGAGCCTACACAGTACACACACAGAGAGCCTACACTGTGCACCAGAGAGAGAGCCTACACCGTGCACACACAGAGAGCCTACACCGTGCATACACAGGGGTAGCCTACACCGTGCACCAGAGAGAGAGCCAACACCATGGACACAGACAGAGAGCCTACACAGTGCACACACTGAGAACCTACACTGTGCACACACAGAGGGCCTACACTGTGCACACACAGAGGGCCTACACCATGGACACAGACAGAGAGCCTACACTGTGCACCAGAGAGAGAGCCTACACCGTGCACACAGAGAGAGCCTATTCCGTGCACACACAGAGAGAGCCTACACTGTGCACATACAGAGAGAGCCTACACCATGCGCAGAGAGAGAGAGAGCCTACACCGTGCACACAAAGAGAGCCAAACCGTGCACACAGAGAGAACCTACACCCTGCGCACACAGAAAGCCTACACTGTGCACATACAGAGAGAGCCTACACCGTGCGCAGAGAGAGAGCCTACACCGTGCGCAGAGAGACAGCCTACACCGTGCGCAGAGAGAGAGAGCTTACACCATGCACCCTGGGGAGCCTACACCATGCACCAAAGAGTGCCTACAGCGTGCAAACAGAGAGAGCCTACACCATGCACCAGGGAGAGCCAATGACATACATCAGACTGCCTACACCATGGACTAGGGATGGAGACTACACCATGCACTCTGGCAGGGAACCTACACTGTGCAGCACAGAGAGCCTACACCGTGCAAACAGAGAGAGCCTACACCGTACACCAGAGAGAGCCTACATTACACACAGAGAGAGCTTACATCGTACACACAGAGAGGGCCTAGACCGTACACACAGAAAGGGCCTACACCGTACACACAGAGAGAGCCTACACCTTACACACAGAGAGAGCCTACATTACACACAGAGAGAGCTTACATCGTACACACAGAGAGGGCCTAGACCGTACACACAGAAAGGGCCTACACCGTACACACAGAGAGAGCCTACACCTTACACACAGAGAGAGCCTACACTGTACACAGAGAGAGCCTACACCTTACACACAGAGAGAGCCTACACCTTACACACAGAGAGAGCCTACACCTTACACACAGAGATGGCCTACACCGTACACACAGAGAGGGCCTACACCGTACACACAGAGAGGGCCTACACTGTGCACCAGAGAGAGTGCCTACACTGTGCACATACAGAGAGCCTACACTGTGCACACACAGAGAGAGCCTACACTGTGCACAGAGAGACAGCCTACACCGTGCGCAGAGAGACAGCCTACACCGTGCGCAGAGAGACAGCCTACACCGTGCGCAGAGAGAGAGAGCCTACACCGTGCACATAGAGAGAACCTACGTTGTACACAAGGGGGACACTACACTGTGCACCAGGGAAAACCTACATCATGTGCCAGGGAGAGCCTACGTCGTGCATCAGAAGGAGCCTACACCGTGCACACACAGGGGTAGCCTACACCGTGCACCAGAGAGAGAGCCAACACCATGGGCACAGACAGAGAGCCTACACAGTACACACACAGAGAGCCTACACTGTGCACCAGAGAGAGAGCCAACACCATGGACACAGACAGAGAGCCTACACAGTACACACACAGAGAGCCTACACCGTGCACACACAGACAGCCTACACTGTGTACCAGAGAGAGAGCCTACACCATGGACACAGACAGAGAGCCTACACTGTGCACCAGAGAGAGAGCCCACACCGTGCACAGAGACAGAGCCTACTCCGTGCACACACAGAGAGAGCCTACACCGTGCACACACAGAGCGCCTACACCGTGCACCAGAGAGTGCCTACACCGTGCGCAGAGAGGGCCTACACCATGCACCAGAGAGTGCCTACACCGTGCGCAGAGAGAGCCTACACCCTGCGCACACAGAGAGCCTACACTGTGCACCAGGGAGAGTTCCTACACCGTGCACACACAGAGAGCCTACACTGTGCACATACAGAGAGAGCCTACACCATGCGCAGAGAGAGAGAGCTTACACCATGCACCCTGGGCAGCCTACACCATGCACCAAAGAGTGCCTACAGCGTGCAAACAGAGAGAGCCTACACCATGCACCAGGAAGAGCCAATGACATACATCAGACTGCCTACACCATGGACTAGGGATGGAGCCTACACCATGCACTCTGGCAGGGAACCTACACTGTGCAGCACAGAGAGCCTATACCGTGCAAACAGAGAGAGGGCCTACACCGTACACACAGAGAGAGGGCCTACACCATACACACAGAGAGAGCCTACACTGTACACACAGAGAGGGCCTACACCGTACACACACAGAGAGCCTACACTGTGCACCAGAGAGATGCCTACACCGTGCACACACAGAGAGCTTACACCGTGCACACACAGACAGCCTACACTGTGCGCAGAGAGAGAGCCTACACTGTGCACAGAGAGAGAGCCTACACCGTACACAGATAGACAGCCTATACCGTGCGCAGAGAGAGAGAGCTTACACCATGCACCCTGGGGAGCCTACACCATGCACCAAAGAGTGCCTACAGCGTGCAAACAGAGAGAGCCTACACCATGCACCAGGGAGAGCCAATGACATACATCAGACAGCCTACACCATGGACTAGGGATGGAGCCTACACCATGCACTCTGGCAGGGAACCTACACTGTGCAGCACAGAGAGCCTACACCGTGCAAACAGAGAGAGCCTACACTACACACAGAAAGAGCTTACACCGTACACACAGAGAGGGCCTACACCGTACACACAGAGAGAGCTTACACCGTACACACAGAGAGAGCTTACACCATACACACAGAGAGGGCCTACACCGTACACACAGAGAGGGCCTAAACCGTACACACAGAGAAGGCCTACACCGTACACAGAGAGAGAGCCTACACCGTACAGAGAGAGAGAGCCTACAGCATACACACAGAGAGGGCCTACACCGTACACACAGAGAGGGCCTACACCGTACACACAGAGAAGGCCTACACCGTACACAGAGAGAGGGCCTACACCGTACACACAGAAAGGGCCTACACCGTGCACACAGAGAGAGCCTACACTGTCCACCAGGGAAAACCTACAGCATGTGCCAGGGAGAACCTACATTGTACAGCAGGGAGAGCCTACAACGTACACAGAGAGATAGCCTACACCGTGCACCAGAGAGAGCCTACACCGTGCACACAGAGAGAACCTACACCGTGCACACAGAGAGAACCTACATTGTACACCAGGGGGACTCTACACTGTGCACCAGGGAAAACCAACATCATGTGCCAGGGAGAACCTACGTCATGCATCAGAAGGAGCCTGCACCGTGCACACACAGGGGTAGCCTACCCCGTGCACCAGAGAGAGAGCCAACACCATGGACTCAGACAGAGAGCCTACACAATACACACACAGAGAGACTACACTGTGCACCAGAGAGAGAGCCTACACCGTGCACACACAGAGAGCCTACACCATGCACACACAGAGAGCCTACACTGTGCACACACAGAGAGAGCCTACACCGTGCACACACAGAGGGCCTACATTGTACACCAGGGGGACTCTACACTGTGCACCAGGGAAAACCAACATCATGTGCCAGGGAGAGCCTATGTCATGCATCAGAAGGAGCCTGCACCGTGCACACACAGGGGTAGCCTACACCGTGCACACAGAGAGAGAGCCCACACCATGGACACAGACAGTGAGCCTACACTGTGCACACACAGAGAGACTACACTGTGCACGAGAGAGAGAGCCTACACCGTGCACACACAGAGAGCCTACACTGTGCACACACAGAGAGAGCCTACACCGTGCACACACAGAGGGCCTACACCGTGCACCAGAGAGTGCCTACACCGTGTGCAGAGAGTGCCTACACCATGCGCAGAGAGGGCCTACACCGTGCACACACAGAGAGCCTACACTGTGCACCAGAGAGAGTGCCTACACCGTGCACACACGGAGAGCTTACACCGTGCACACACAGGGAGCCTACACTGTGCGCAGAGTGACAGCCTACACCGTGCGCTGAGAGAGAGCCTACACCGTGCACATAGAGAGAACCTACGTTGTACACCAGGGGGACACTACACTGTGCACCAGGGAAAACCAACATCATGTGCCAGGGAGAGCCTACGTCATGCATCAGAAGGAGCCTGCGCCGTGCACACACAGGGGTAGCCTACACCATGCACACAGAGAGAGAGCCAACACCATGGACACAGACAGAGAGCCTACACAGTACACACACAGAGAGCCTACACTGTGCACCAGAGAGAGAGCCAACACCATGGACACAGACAGAGAGCCTACACAGTACACACACAGAGAGCCTACACCGTGCACACACAGAGAGCCTACACTGTGCACCAGAGAGAGAGCCTACACCGTGCACACACAGAGAGCCTACACCATGCACATACAGGGGTAGCCTACACCGTGCACCAGAGAGAGAGCCAACACCATGGACACAGACAGAGATCCTACACAGTACACACACTGAGAGCCTACACTGTGCATACACAGGGATAGCCTACACCGTACACCAGAGAGAGAGCCAACACCATGGACACAGACAGAGAGCCTACACAGTGCACACACAGAGGGCCTACACTGTGCACACACAGAGAGAGCCTACACCGTCCACACACAGAGGGCCTACACCGTCCACACACAGAGAGCCTACACCGTGCGCACACAGAGAGCCTACACTGTGCACCAGAGAGAGAGCCTACACCATGGACACACACAGAGAGCCTACACTGTGCACTAGAGAGAGTGACTACACCGTACACACACAGAGAGCAGAGAGAGAGAGCTTACACCATGCACCCTGGGGAGCCTACACCATGCACCAAAGAGTGCCTACATCGTGCAAACAGAGAGAGCCTACACCATGCACCAGGGAGAGCCAATGACATACATCAGACAGCCTACACCATGAACTAGGGATGGAGCCTACACCATGCACTCTGGCAGGGAACCTACACTGTGCAGCACAGAGAGCCTACACCGTGCAAACAGAGAGAGCCTACATTACACACAGAAAGAGCTTACACCGTACACACAGAGAGGGCCTACACCGTACACACAGAGAGAGCTTACACCATACACACAGAGAGAGCTTAAACCGTACACACAGAGAGGGCCTACACCGTACACCCAGAGAGGGCCTACACCGTACACCCAGAGAGGGCCTACACCGTACACAGAGAGAGAGCCTACACCGTACAGAGAGAGAGAGCCTACAGCGTACACACAGAGAGGGCCTACACCGTACACACAGAGAGGGCCTACACCGTACACACAGAGAAGGCCTACACCGTACACCCAGAGAGGGCCTACACCGTACACCCAGAGAGGGCCTACACCGTACACCCAGAGAGGGCCTACACCGTACACCCAGAGAGGGCCTACACCGTACACACAGAAAGGGCCTACACCGTACACACAGAAAGGGCCTACACCGTACACACAGAAAGGGCCTACACCAAACACACAGAGAGAGCCTACACCATACACACAGAGAGAGCCTACACCGTGCACACAGAGAGAGCCTACACCGTGCACACAGAGAGAGCCTACATTGTACACCAGGGGGACTCTACACTGTGCACCAGGGAAAACCAACATCGTGTGCCAGGGAGAACCTACGTCATGCATCAGAAGGAGCCTGCACCGTGCACACACAGGGGTAGCCTACCCCGTGCACCAGAGAGAGAGCCAACACCATGGACTCAGACAGAGAGTCTACACAGTACACACACACAGAGACTACACTGTGCACCAGAGAGAGAGCCTACACCGTGCACACACAGAGAGCCTACACTGTGCACACACAGAGAGGGCCTACACCATGCACATAGAGGGCCTACACCGTGTGCAGTGAGAGCCTACACCCTGCGCACACAGAGAGCCTACACTGTGCACCAGGGAGAGTTCCTACACCGTGCACACACAGAGAGCCTACACTGTGCACATACAGAGAGAGCCTACACCATGCGCAGAGAGAGAGAGCTTACACCGTGCACCCTGGGCAGCCTACACCATGCACCAAAGAGTGCCTACAGCGTGCAAACAGAGAGAGCCTACACCATGCACCAGGGAGAGCCAATGACATACATCAGACAGCCTACACCATGGACTCTGGCAGGGAACCTACACTGTGCAGCACAGAGAGCCTATACCGTGCAAACAGAGAGAGGGCCTACACCGTACACACAGAGAGAGGGCCTACACCATACACACAGAGAGAGCCTACACTGTACACACAGAGAGGGCCTACACCGTACACACACAGAGAGCCTACACTGTGCACCAGAGAGATGCCTACACCGTGCACACACAGAGAGCTTACACCGTGCACACACAGACAGCCTACACTGTGCGCAGAGAGAGAGCCTACACTGTGCACAGAGAGAGAGCCTACACCGTACACAGATAGACAGCCTATACCGTGCGCAGAGAGAGAGAGCTTACACCATGCACCCTGGGGAGCCTACACCATGCACCAAAGAGTGCCTACAGCGTGCAAACAGAGAGAGCCTACACCATGCACCAGGGAGAGCCAATGACATACATCAGACAGCCTACACCATGGACTAGGGATGGAGCCTACACCATGCACTCTGGCAGGGAACCTACACTGTGCAGCACAGAGAGCCTACACCGTGCAAACAGAGAGAGCCTACACTACACACAGAAAGAGCTTACACCGTACACACAGAGAGGGCCTACACCGTACACACAGAGAGAGCTTACACCGTACACACAGAGAGAGCTTACACCATACACACAGAGAAGGCCTACACCGTACACAGAGAGAGAGCCTACACCGTACAGAGAGAGAGAGCCTACAGCGTACACACAGAGAGGGCCTACACCGTACACACAGAGAGGGCCTACACCGTACACACAGAGAAGGCCTACACCGTACACAGAGAGAGGGCCTACACCGTACACACAGAAAGGGCCTACACCGTGCACACAGAGAGCGCCTACACCATACACACAGAGAGAGCCTACACCGTGCACACAGAGAGAGCCTACACCGTGCACACAGAGAGAGCCTACACTGTCCACCAGGGAAAACCTACAGCATGTGCCAGGGAGAACCTACATTGTACAGCAGGGAGAGCCTACAACGTACACAGAGAGATAGCCTACACCGTGCACCAGAGAGAGCCTACACCGTGCACACAGAGAGAACCTACACCGTGCACACAGAGAGAACCTACATTATACACCAGGGGGACTCTACACTGTGCACCAGGAAAAACCAACATCATGTGCCAGGGAGAACCTACGTCATGCATCAGAAGGAGCCTGCACCGTGCACACACAGGGGTAGCCTACCCCGTGCACCAGAGAGAGAGCCAACACCATGGACTCAGACAGAGAGCCTACACAATACACACACAGAGAGACTACACTGTGCACCAGAGAGAGAGCCTACACCGTGCACACACAGAGAGCCTACACCGTGCACACACAGAGAGCCTACACTGTGCACACACAGAGGGCCTACATTGTACACCAGGGGGACTCTACACTGTGCACCAGGGAAAACCAACATCATGTGCCAGGGAGAACCTACGTCATGCATCAGAAGGAGCCTGCACCGTGCACACACAGGGGTAGCCTACACCGTGCACACAGAGAGAGAGCCCACACCATGGACACAGACAGTGAGCCTACACTGTGCACACACAGAGAGACTACACTGTGCACGAGAGAGAGAGCCTACACCGTGCACACACAGAGAGCCTACACTGTGCACACACAGAGAGAGCCTACACCGTGCACACACAGAGGGCCTACACCGTGCACCAGAGAGTGCCTACACCGTGTGCAGAGAGTGCCTACACCATGCGCAGAGAGGGCCTACACCGTGCACACACAGAGAGCCTACACTGTGCACCAGAGAGAGTGCCTACACCGTGCACACACGGAGAGCTTACACCGTGCACACACAGGGAGCCTACACTGTGCGCAGAGTGACAGCCTACACCGTGCGCTGAGAGAGAGCCTACACCGTGCACATAGAGAGAACCTACGTTGTACACCAGGGGGACACTACACTGTGCACCAGGGAAAACCAACATCATGTGCCAGGGAGAGCCTACGTCATGCATCAGAAGGAGCCTGCGCCGTGCACACACAGTGGTAGCCTACACCGTGCACCAGAGAGAGAGCCAACACCATGGACACAGACAGAGAGCCTACACAGTACACACACAGAGAGCCTACACTGTGCACCAGAGAGAGAGCCAACACCATGGACACAGACAGAGAGCCTACACAGTACACACACAGAGAGCCTACACCGTGCACACACAGAGAGCCTACACTGTGCACCAGAGAGAGAGCCTACACCGTGCACACACAGAGAGCCTACACCATGCACATACAGGGGTAGCCTACACCGTGCACCAGAGAGAGAGCCAACACCATGGACACAGACAGAGATCCTACACAGTACACACACAGAGGGCCTACACTGTGCACACACAGAGAGAGCCTACACCGTCCACACACAGAGGGCCTACACCGTCCACACACAGAGAGCCTACACCGTGCGCACACAGAGAGCCTACACTGTGCACCAGAGAGAGAGCCTACACCATGGACACACACAGAGAGCCTACACTGTGCACTAGAGAGAGTGACTACACCGTACACACACAGAGAGCCTATACCGTGCTCACACAGAGAGAGCCTACACCGTGCACACACAGAGAGAGCCTACACCGTGCACACACAGAGAGCCTACACCATGCACACACAGAGAGAGCCTACACCGTGCACACACAGACAGCCTACACTGTGTACCAGAGAGAGAGCCTACACCATGGACACAGACAGAGAGCCTACACTGTGCACCAGAGAGAGAGCCTACACCATGGACACACACAGAGAGCCTACACTGTGCACTAGAGAGAGTGACTACACCGTACACACACAGAGAGCCTACACCGTGCACACACAGAGAGAGCCTACACCGTGCACACACAGAGAGCCTACACCATGCACACACAGAGAGAGCCTACACCGTGCACACACAGACAGCCTACACTGTGTACCAGAGAGAGAGCCTACACCATGGACACAGACAGAGAGCCTACACTGTGCACCAGAGAGAGAGCCTACACCGTGCACACAGAGAGAGCCTACTCCGTGCACACACAGAGAGAGCCTACACTGTGCACATACAGAGAGAGCCTACACCATGCGCAGAGAGAGAGAGAGAGAGAGCCTACACCATGCACACAAAGAGAGCCAAACCGTGCACACAGAGAGAACCTACACCGTGCACACACAGAGAGAGCCTACACCATGGGGAGAGAGAGAGCCTACACCATGCGCAGAGAGAGAGAGCTTACACCATGCACCCTGGGGAGCCTACACCATGCACCAAAGAGTGCCTACAGCGTGCAAACAGAGAGAGCCTACACCATGCACCAGGGAGAGCCAATGACATACATCAGACTGCCTACACCATGGACTAGGGATGGAGACTACACCATGCACTCTGGCAGGGAACCTACACTGTGCAGCACAGAGAGCCTACACCGTGCAAACAGAGAGAGCCTACATTACACACAGAGAGAGCTTACATCGTACACACAGAGAGGGCCTAGACCGTACACACAGAAAGGGCCTACACCGTACACACAGAGAGAACCTACACCTTACACACAGAGAGAGCCTACACCTTACACACAGAGAGAGCCTACACCTTACACACAGAGAGAGCCTACACCTTACACACAGAGAGGGCCTACACCATACACACAGAGATGGCCTACACCGTACACACAGAGAGGGCCTACACAGTACACACAGAGAGGGCCTACACTGTGCACCAGAGAGAGTGCCTACACTGTGCACATACAGAGAGCCTACACTGTGCACACACAGAGAGAGCCTACACCGTGCACACACAGAGGGCCTACACCGTGCACCAGAGAGTGCCTACACCGTGTGCAGAGAGTGCCTACACCATGCGCAGAGAGGGCCTACACCGTGCACACACAGAGAGCCTACACTGTGCACCAGAGAGAGTGCCTACACCGTGCACACACGGAGAGCTTACACCGTGCACACACAGGGAGCCTACACTGTGCGCAGAGTGACAGCCTACACCGTGCGCTGAGAGAGAGCCTACACCGTGCACATAGAGAGAACCTACGTTGTACACCAGGGGGACACTACACTGTGCACCAGGGAAAACCAACATCATGTGCCAGGGAGAGCCTACGTCATGCATCAGAAGGAGCCTGCGCCGTGCACACACAGTGGTAGCCTACACCGTGCACCAGAGAGAGAGCCAACACCATGGACACAGACAGAGAGCCTACACAGTACACACACAGAGAGCCTACACTGTGCACCAGAGAGAGAGCCAACACCATGGACACAGACAGAGAGCCTACACAGTACACACACAGAGAGCCTACACCGTGCACACACAGAGAGCCTACACTGTGCACCAGAGAGAGAGCCTACACCGTGCACACACAGAGAGCCTACACCATGCACATACAGGGGTAGCCTACACCGTGCACCAGAGAGAGAGCCAACACCATGGACACAGACAGAGATCCTACACAGTACACACACAGAGGGCCTACACTGTGCACACACAGAGAGAGCCTACACCGTCCACACACAGAGGGCCTACACCGTCCACACACAGAGAGCCTACACCGTGCGCACACAGAGAGCCTACACTGTGCACCAGAGAGAGAGCCTACACCATGGACACACACAGAGAGCCTACACTGTGCACTAGAGAGAGTGACTACACCGTACACACACAGAGAGCCTATACCGTGCTCACACAGAGAGAGCCTACACCGTGCACACACAGAGAGAGCCTACACCGTGCACACACAGAGAGCCTACACCATGCACACACAGAGAGAGCCTACACCGTGCACACACAGACAGCCTACACTGTGTACCAGAGAGAGAGCCTACACCATGGACACAGACAGAGAGCCTACACTGTGCACCAGAGAGAGAGCCTACACCATGGACACACACAGAGAGCCTACACTGTGCACTAGAGAGAGTGACTACACCGTACACACACAGAGAGCCTACACCGTGCACACACAGAGAGAGCCTACACCGTGCACACACAGAGAGCCTACACCATGCACACACAGAGAGAGCCTACACCGTGCACACACAGACAGCCTACACTGTGTACCAGAGAGAGAGCCTACACCATGGACACAGACAGAGAGCCTACACTGTGCACCAGAGAGAGAGCCTACACCGTGCACACAGAGAGAGCCTACTCCGTGCACACACAGAGAGAGCCTACACTGTGCACATACAGAGAGAGCCTACACCATGCGCAGAGAGAGAGAGAGAGAGAGCCTACACCGTGCACACAAAGAGAGCCAAACCGTGCACACAGAGAGAACCTACACCGTGCACACACAGAGAGAGCCTACACCATGGGGAGAGAGAGAGCCTACACCATGCGCAGAGAGAGAGAGCTTACACCATGCACCCTGGGGAGCCTACACCATGCACCAAAGAGTGCCTACAGCGTGCAAACAGAGAGAGCCTACACCATGCACCAGGGAGAGCCAATGACATACATCAGACTGCCTACACCATGGACTAGGGATGGAGACTACACCATGCACTCTGGCAGGGAACCTACACTGTGCAGCACAGAGAGCCTACACCGTGCAAACAGAGAGAGCCTACATTACACACAGAGAGAGCTTACATCGTACACACAGAGAGGGCCTAGACCGTACACACAGAAAGGGCCTACACCGTACACACAGAGAGAACCTACACCTTACACACAGAGAGAGCCTACACCTTACACACAGAGAGAGCCTACACCTTACACACAGAGAGAGCCTACACCTTACACACAGAGAGGGCCTACACCATACACACAGAGATGGCCTACACCGTACACACAGAGAGGGCCTACACAGTACACACAGAGAGGGCCTACACTGTGCACCAGAGAGAGTGCCTACACTGTGCACATACAGAGAGCCTACACTGTGCGCAGAGAGACAGCCTACACCGTGCGCAGAGAGACAGCCTACACCGTGCGCTGAGAGAGAGCCTACACCGTGCGCTGAGAGAGAGCCTACACCGTGCACATAGAGAGAACCTACGTAGTACACAAGGGGGACACTACACTGTGCACCAGGGAAAACCTACATCATGTGCCAGGGAGAGCCTACGTCGTGCATCAGAAGGAGCCTACACCGTGCACACACAGGGGTAGCCTACACCGTGCACCAGAGAGAGAGCCAACACCATGGGCACAGACAGAGAGCCTACACAGTACACACACAGAGAGCCTACACTGTGCACCAGAGAGAGAGCCAACACCATGGACACAGACAGAGAGCCTACACAGTACACACACAGAGAGCCTACACCGTGCACACACAGACAGCCTACACTGTGTACCAGAGAGAGAGCCTACACCATGGACACAGACAGAGAGCCTACACTGTGCACCAGAGAGAGAGCCCACACCGTGCACACAGAGAGAGCCTACTCCGTGCACACACAGAGAGAGCCTACACCGTGCACCAGAGAGTGCCTACACCGTGCGCAGAGAGGGCCTACACCATGCACCAGAGAGTGCCTACACCGTGCGCAGAGAGAGCCTACACCCTGCGCACACAGAGAGCCTACACTGTGCACCAGGGAGAGTTCCTACACCGTGCACACACAGAGAGCCTACACTGTGCACACACAGAGAGAGCCTACACCGTGCACACACAGAGGGCCTACACCGTGCACCAGAGAGTGCCTACACCGTGTGCAGAGAGTGCCTACACCATGCGCAGAGAGGGCCTACACCGTGCACACACAGAGAGCCTACACTGTGCACCAGAGAGAGTGCCTACACCGTGCACACACGGAGAGCTTACACCGTGCACACACAGGGAGCCTACACTGTGCGCAGAGTGACAGCCTACACCGTGCGCTGAGAGAGAGCCTACACCGTGCACACAGAGAGAACCTACGTTGTACACAAGGGGGACACTACACTGTGCACCAGGGAATACCTACATCATGTGCCAGGGAGAGCCTACGTCGTGCATCAGAAGGAGCCTACACCGTGCACACACAGGGGTAGCCTACACCGTGCACCAGAGAGAGAGCCAACACCATGGGCACAGACAGAGAGCCTACACAGTACACACACAGAGAGCCTACACTGTGCACCAGAGAGAGAGCCAACACCATGGACACAGACAGAGAGCCTACACAGTACACACACAGAGAGCCTACACCGTGCACACACAGACAGCCTACACTGTGTACCAGAGAGAGAGCCTACACCATGGACACAGACAGAGAGCCTACACTGTGCACCAGAGAGAGAGCCCACACCGTGCACACAGAGAGAGCCTACTCCGTGCACACACAGAGAGAGCCTACACCGTGCACCAGAGAGTGCCTACACCGTGCACCAGAGAGTGCCTACACCATGCACCAGAGAGTGCCTACACCGTGCGCAGAGAGAGCCTACACCCTGCGCACACAGAGAGCCTACACTGTGCACCAGGGAGAGTTCCTACACCGTGCACACACAGAGAGCCTACACTGTGCACACACAGAGAGAGCCTACACCGTGCACACACAGAGGGCCTACACCGTGCACCAGAGAGTGCCTACACCGTGTGCAGAGAGTGCCTACACCATGCGCAGAGAGGGCCTACACCGTGCACACACAGAGAGCCTACACTGTGCACCAGAGAGAGTGCCTACACCGTGCACACACGGAGAGCTTACACCGTGCACACACAGGGAGCCTACACTGTGCGCAGAGTGACAGCCTACACCGTGCGCTGAGAGAGAGCCTACACCGTGCACATAGAGAGAACCTACGTTGTACACCAGGGGGACACTACACTGTGCACCAGGGAAAACCAACATCATGTGCCAGGGAGAGCCTACGTCATGCATCAGAAGGAGCCTGCGCCGTGCACACACAGTGGTAGCCTACACCGTGCACCAGAGAGAGAGCCAACACCATGGACACAGACAGAGAGCCTACACAGTACACACACAGAGAGCCTACACTGTGCACCAGAGAGAGAGCCAACACCATGGACACAGACAGAGAGCCTACACAGTACACACACAGAGAGCCTACACCGTGCACACACAGAGAGCCTACACTGTGCACCAGAGAGAGAGCCTACACCGTGCACACACAGAGAGCCTACACCATGCACATACAGGGGTAGCCTACACCGTGCACCAGAGAGAGAGCCAACACCATGGACACAGACAGAGATCCTACACAGTACACACACTGAGAGCCTACACTGTGCATACACAGGGATAGCCTACACCGTGCACCAGAGAGAGAGCCAACACCATGGACACAGACAGAGAGCCTACACAGTGCACACACAGAGGGCCTACACTGTGCACACACAGAGAGAGCCTACACCGTCCACACACAGAGGGCCTACACCGTCCACACACAGAGAGCCTACACCGTGCGCACACAGAGAGCCTACACTGTGCACCAGAGAGAGAGCCTACACCATGGACACACACAGAGAGCCTACACTGTGCACTAGAGAGAGTGACTACACCGTACACACACAGAGAGCAGAGAGAGAGAGCTTACACCATGCACCCTGGGGAGCCTACACCATGCACCAAAGAGTGCCTACAGCGTGCAAACAGAGAGAGCCTACACCATGCACCAGGGAGAGCCAATGCCATACATCAGACAGCCTACACCATGAACTAGGGATGGAGCCTACACCATGCACTCTGGCAGGGAACCTACACTGTGCAGCACAGAGAGCCTACACCGTGCAAACAGAGAGAGCCTACATTACACACAGAAAGAGCTTACACCGTACACACAGAGAGGGCCTACACCGTACACACAGAGAGAGCTTACACCATACACACAGAGAGAGCTTAAACCGTACACACAGAGAGGGCCTACACCGTACACCCAGAGAGGGCCTACACCGTACACCCAGAGAGGGCCTACACCGTACACAGAGAGAGAGCCTATACCGTACAGAGAGAGAGAGCCTACAGCGTACACACAGAGAGGGCCTACACCGTACACACAGAGAGGGCCTACACCGTACACACAGAGAAGGCCTACACCGTACACCCAGAGAGGGCCTACACCGTACACCCAGAGAGGGCCTACACCGTACACCCAGAGAGGGCCTACACCGTACACCCAGAGAGGGCCTACACCGTACACACAGAAAGGGCCTACACCGTACACACAGAAAGGGCCTACACCAAACACACAGAGAGAGCCTACACCATACACACAGAGAGAGCCTACACCGTGCACACAGAGAGAGCCTACACCGTGCACACAGAGAGAGCCTACATTGTACACCAGGGGGACTCTACACTGTGCACCAGGGAAAACCAACATCGTGTGCCAGGGAGAACCTACGTCATGCATCAGAAGGAGCCTGCACCGTGCACACACAGGGGTAGCCTACCCCGTGCACCAGAGAGAGAGCCAACACCATGGACTCAGACAGAGAGTCTACACAGTACACACACACAGAGACTACACTGTGCACCAGAGAGAGAGCCTACACCGTGCACACACAGAGAGCCTACACTGTGCACACACAGAGAGGGCCTACACCATGCACATAGAGGGCCTACACCGTGCACACACAGAGAGCCTACACTGTGCACCAGAGAGAGTGCCTACACTGTGCACCAGAGAGACAGCCTACACCGTGCGCAGAGAGAGAGAGAGCTTACACCATGCACCCTGGGGAGCCTACACCATGCACCAAAGAGTGCCTACAGCGTGCAAACAGAGAGAGCCTACACCATGCACCAGGGAGAGCCAATGACATACATCAGACAGCCTACACCATGGACTAGGGATGGAGACTACACCATGCACTCTGGCAGGGAACCTACACTGTGCAGCACAGAGAGCCTACACCGTGCAAACAGAGAGAGCCTACACTACACACAGAGAGGGCCTACACCATACACACAGAGAGTGCCTACACCGTACACACAGAGAGAACCTACACCGTACACACAGAGAGAGCCTACACCGTACACACAGAGAGAGCCTACACTGTCCACCAGGGAAAACCTACAGCATGTGCCAGGGAGAACCTACATTGTACAGCAGGGAGAGCCTACAACGTGCGCAGAGAGAGAGAGAGCTTACACCAGGCACCCTGGGCAGCCTACACCATGCACCAAAGAGTGCCTACAGCGTGCAAACAGAGAGAGCCTACACCATGCACCAGGGAGAGCCAATGACATACATCAGACAGCCTACACCATGGACTAGGGATGGAGCCTACACCATGCACTCTGGCAGGGAACCTACACTGTGCAGCACAGAGAGCCTACACCTTGCAGAGAGAGCCTACACCGTACACACAGAGAGAGCTTACATCGTACACACAGAGAGGGCCTACACCGTACACAGAGAGAGAGCCTACACCGTACAGAGAGAGAGAGCCTACAGCGTACACACAGAGAGGGCCTACACCGTACAGACAGAGAGGGCCTACACCGTACACACAGAGAAGGCCTACACCATACACAGAGAGAGGGCCTACACCGTACACACAGAAAGGGCCTACACCGTGCACACAGAGAGCGCCTACACCATACACACACAGAGAGCCTACACTGTGCACCAGGAAGAGAGCCTACACCATGGACACAGACAGAGAGCCTACACAGTGCACACACAGAGAGCCTACACTGTCCACCAGGGAAAACCTACAGCATGTGCCAGGGAGAACCTACATTGTACAGCAGGGAGAGCCTACAACGTACACAGAGAGAACCTACACTGTGAAACAGGGAAAACCTACACCATGTGCCAGGGAGAACCTACATTGTACAGCAGGGAGAGCCTACAACGTACACAGAGAGATAGCCTACACCATGCACCAGAGAGAGCCTACACCGTGCACACAGAGAGATCCTACACCGTGCACACAGATAGAACCTACATTGTACACCAGGGGGACTCTACACTGTGCACCAGGGAAAACCAACATCATGTGCCAGGGAGAGCCTATGTCATGCATCAGAAGGAGCCTGCACCGTGCACACACAGGGGTAGCCTACCCCGTGCACCAGAGAGAGAGCCAACACCATGGACTCAGACAGAGAGCCTACATAGTACACACACACACAGAGAGCCTACACTGTGCAGCAGAGAGAGAGCCTACACCGTGCACACACAGAGAGCCTACACCGTGCACACACAGAGAGCCTACACTGTGCACACACAGAGAGAGCCTACACCGTGCACACACAGAGGGCCTACACCGTGCACCAGAGAGTGCCTACACCGTGTGCAGAGAGTGCCTACACCATGCGCAGAGAGGGCCTACACCGTGCACACACAGAGAGCCTACACTGTGCACCAGAGAGAGTGCCTACACCGTGCACACACGGAGAGCTTACACCGTGCACACACAGGGAGCCTACACTGTGCGCAGAGTGACAGCCTACACCGTGCGCAGAGAGAGAGAGAGCTTACACCAGGCACCCTGGGCAGCCTACACCATGCACCAAAGAGTGCCTACAGCGTGCAAACAGAGAGAGCCTACACCATGCACCAGGGAGAGCCAATGACATACATCAGACAGCCTACACCATGGACTAGGGATGGAGCCTACACCATGCACTCTGGCAGGGAACCTACACTGTGCAGCACAGAGAGCCTACACCGTGCAAACAGAGAGAGCCTACACTACACAGAGAAAGAGCTTACACCGTACACACAGAGAGGGCCTACACCGTACACACAGAGAGAGCTTACACCGTACACACAGAGAGAGCTTACACCGTACACACAGAGAGAGCCTACACCGTACACACAGAGAGGGCCTAAACCGTACACACAGAGAAGGCCTACACCGTACACAGAGAGAGAGCCTACACCGTACAGAGAGAGAGAGCCTACAGCGTACACACAGAGAGGGCCTACACCGTACACACAGAGAGGGCCTACACCGTACACACAGAGAAGGCCTACACCGTACACAGAGAGAGGGCCTACACCGTACACAGAGAGAGGGCCTACACCGTACACACAGAAAGGGCCTACACCGTGCACACAGAGAGCGCCTACACCATACACACAGAGAGAGCCTACACTGTGCACCAGGAAGAGAGCCTACACCATGGACACAGACAGAGAGCCTACACAGTGCACACACAGAGAGCCTACACTGTCCACCAGGGAAAACCTACAGCATGTGCCAGGGAGAACCTACATTGTACAGCAGGGAGAGCCTACAACGTACACAGAGAGATAGCCTACACCATGCACCAGAGAGAGCCTACACCGTGCACACAGAGAGAACCTACACCGTGCACACAGATAGAACCTACATTGTACACCAGGGGGACTCTACACTGTGCACCAGGGAAAACCAACATCATGTGCCAGGGAGAGCCTACGTCATGCATCAGAAGGAGCCTGCACCGTGCACACACAGGGGTAGCCTACCCCGTGCACCAGAGAGAGAGCCAACACCATGGACTCAGACAGAGAGCCTACACAGTACACACACACAGAGAGCCTACACTGTGCAGCAGAGAGAGAGCCTACACCGTGCACACACAGAGAGCCTACACCGTGCACACACAGAGAGCCTACACTGTGCACACACAGAGAGAGCCTACACCGTGCACACACAGAGGGCCTACACCGTGCACCAGAGTGAGCCTACACCGTGCACACACAGAAGGCCTACACCATGCACACACAGAGAGCCTACACCGTGCACACACAGAGAGCCTACACCGTGCACACACAGAGAGAGCCTACACCGTGCACCAGAGAGTGCCTACAACGTGTGCAGAGAGTGCCTACACCATGCGCAGAGAGGGCCTACACCGTGCACACACAGAGAGCCTACACTGTGCACCAGAGAGAGTGCCTACACCGTGCACACACGGAGAGCTTACACCGTGCACACACAGGGAGCCTACACTGTGCGCAGAGTGACAGCCTACACCGTGCGCAGAGAGAGAGAGAGCTTACACCAGGCACCCTGGGCAGCCTACACCATGCACCAAAGAGTGCCTACAGCGTGCAAACAGAGAGAGCCTACACCATGCACCAGGGAGAGCCAATGACATACATCAGACAGCCTACACCATGGACTAGGGATGGAGCCTACACCATGCACTCTGGCAGGGAACCTACACTGTGCAGCACAGAGAGCCTACACCGTGCAAACAGAGAGAGCCTACACTACACACAGAAAGAGCTTACACCGTACACACAGAGAGGGCCTACACCGTACACACAGAGAGAGCTTACACCGTACACACAGAGAGAGCTTACACCGTACACACAGAGAGGGCCTACACCGTACACACAGAGAGGGCCTAAACCATACACACAGAGAAGGCCTACACCGTACACAGAGAGAGAGCCTACACCGTACAGAGAGAGAGAGCCTACAGCGTACACACAGAGAGGGCCTACACCGTACACACAGAGAGGGCCTACACCGTACACACAGAGAAGGCCTACACCGTACACAGAGAGAGGGCCTACACCGTACACAGAGAGAGGGCCTACACCGTACACACAGAAAGGGCCTACACCGTGCACACAGAGAGAGCCTACACCGTGCACACAGAGAGAGCCTACACTGTCCACCAGGGAAAACCTACAGCATGTGCCAGGGAGAACCTACATTGTACAGCAGGGAGAGCCTACAACGTACACAGAGAGATAGCCTACACCGTGCACCAGAGAGAGCCTACACCGTGCACACAGAGAGAACCTACACCGTGCACACAGAGAGAACCTACATTGTACACCAGGGGGACTCTACACTGTGCACCAGGGAAAACCAACATCATGTGCCAGGGAGAACCTATGTCATGCATCAGAAGGAGCCTGCACCGTGCACACACAGGGGTAGCCTACCCCGTGCACCAGAGAGAGAGCCAACACCATGGACTCAGACAGAGAGCCTACACAGTACACACACAGAGAGACTACACTGTGCACCAGAGAGAGAGCCTACACCGTGCACACACAGAGAGCCTACACCGTGCACACACAGAGAGCCTACACTGTGCACACACAGAGAGAGCCTACACCGTGCACACACAGAGGGCCTACACCATGCGCAGAGAGGGCCTACACCGTACAAACAGAGAAGGCCTGCACCTTACACACAGAGAGAGCCTACACCATACACAGAGAGAGAGCCTACACCGTGCACACAGAGAGAGCCTACACTGTCCACCAGGGAAAACCTACAGCATGTGCCAGGGAGAACCTACATTGTACAGCAGGGAGAGCCTACAGTGTACACAGAGAGATAGCCTACACCGTTCTCCAGGGAGAGTCTGCATCATACACCAGGGGGAACCTACACCGTGCACACACAAAGAGAGCCTACACAGTACACACACAGAGAGAACCTACACCGTGCACCGGGGAGAGTCTGCATCATACAGCAGGGGGAACTTACACCGTGCTCCAGGGAGAGTCTGCATCATACACCAGGGGTAACCTACACCGTGCACACAGACAGAACCTACACCGTGCACACACAGAGAGCCTACACTGTGCACACACAGAGAGCCTACACTGTGCAGCAGAGAGAGAGCCTACACCATGCACACACAGAGAGCCTACACCGTGCACACACAGAGAGCCTACACTGTGCACACACAGAGAGAGCCTACACCGTGCACACACAGAGGGCCTGCACCGTGCACCAGAGAGTGCCTACACCGTGTGCAGAGAGTGCCTACACCATGCGCAGAGAGGGCCTACACCGTGCACACACAGAGAGCCTACACTGTGCACCAGAGAGAGTGCCTACACCGTGCACACACGGAGAGCTTACACCGTGCACACACATGGAGCCTACACTGTGCGCAGAGTGACAGCCTACACCATGCGCAGAGAGAGAGAGCTTACACCATGCACCCTGGGGAGCCTACACCATGCACCAAAGAGTGCCTACAGCGTGCAAACAGAGAGAGCCTACACCATGCACCAGGGAGAGCCAATGACATACATCAGACAGCCTACACCATGGACTAGGGATGGAGCCTACACCATGCACTCTGGCAGGGAACCTACACTGTGCAGCACAGAGAGTCTACACCTTGCAAACAGAGAGAGCCTACACTACACACAGAGAGAGCTTACATCGTACACACAGAGAGGGCCTACACCATACACACAGAGAGGGCCTACACCATACACACAGAGAGAGCCTACACCATACACACAGAGAGAGCTTACATCGTACACACAGAGAGGGCCTACACCGTACACACAGAGAGGGCCTACACCGTACAGAGAGAGAGAGCCTACAGCGTACACACAGAGAGGGCCTACACCGTACACACAGAGAAGGCCTACACCGTACACACAGAGAAGGCCTACACCGTACACACAGAGAAGGCCTACACCGTACACAGAGAGAGGGCCTACACCGTACACACAGAAAGGGCCTACACCGTGCACACAGAGAGCGCCTACACCATACACACACAGAGAGCCTACACCGTGCACACAGAGAGAGCCTACACCGTACACACAGAGAGAGCCTACACTGTGAAACAGGGAAAACCTACAGCATGTACCAGGGAGAACCTACATTGTACAGCAGGGAGAGCCTACAACGTACACAGAGAGAGAAAGCCTACATTGTACACACAGAGAGAGCCTACACCGTGCACACAGAGAGTACCTACACTGTGCACATAGAGAGAACCTACGTTGTACACCAGAGGGACTCTGCACTGTGCACCAGGGAAAACCTACATCATGTGCCAGGGAGAACCTACGTCATGCATCAGAAGGAGCCTGCACCGTGCACACACAGGGGTAGCCTACACCGTACACACACAGGGGTAGCCTACACCGTACACACACAGGGGTAGCCTACCCCGTGCACCAGAGAGAGAGCCAACACCATGGACACAGACAGAGAGCCTACACAGTACACACACAGAGAGCCTACACCGTACACCAGAGAGAGCCTACACCGTGCATCAGAGAGAGCCTACACCGTGCACACAGAGAGAGCCAAACCGTGCACACAGAGAGAACCTACACCGTGCACACACAGAGAGAGCCTACACCATGCGCAGAGAGAGAGAGCTTACACCAGGCACCCTGGGGAGCCTACACCATGCACCAAAGAGTGCCTACAGCGTGCAAACAGAGAGAGCCTACACCATGCACCAGCGAGAGCCAATGACATACATCAGACAGCCTACACCATGGACTAGGGATGGAGCCTACACCATGCACTCTGGCAGGGAACCTACACTGTGCAGCACAGAGAGCCTACACCTTGCAAACAGAGAGAGCCTACACTACACACAGAGAGAGCTTACATGGTACACACAGAGAGGGCCTACACCATACACACAGAGAGGGCCTACACCATACACACAGAGAGAGCCTACACCGTACACACAGAGAGGGCCTACACCGTACACACAGAGAGATCCTACACCATACACACAGAGAGGGCCTACACCGTACACACAGAGAGAGCCTACACCATACACACAGAGAGGGCCTACACCGTACACACAGAGAAGGCCTACACCGTACACAGAGTGAGAGCCTACACCGTACACACAGAGAGGGCCTACACCGTACACACAGAGAGGGCCTACACCGTACACACAGAGAAGGCCTACACCGTACACAGAGAGAGAGCCTACACCGTACACACAGAGAGGGCCTACACTGTACACACAGAGAAGGCCTACACCGTACACAGAGAGCCTACACCGTACACACAGAGAGGGCCTACACTGTACACACAGAGAGGGCCTACACCATACACACAGAGTGGGCCTACACTGTACACACAGAGAGGGCCTACACCGTACAAACAGAGAAGGCCTACACCTTACACACAGAGAGGGCCTACACCGTACACAGAGAGAGAGCCTACACCATACACACAGAGAGGGCCTACACCATACACACAGAGAGAGCCTACACCGTACACACAGAGAGGGCCTACACCGTACACACAGAGAGATCCTACACCATACACACAGAGAGGGCCTACACCGTACACACAGAGAGAGCCTACACCATACACACAGAGAGGGCCTACACCGTACACACAGAGAAGGCCTACACCGTACACAGAGAGAGAGCCTACACCGTACACACAGAGAGGGCCTACACCGTACACACAGAGAGGGCCTACACCGTACACACAGAGAAGGCCTACACCGTACACAGAGAGAGAGCCTACACCGTGCACCAGGGAGAGTCTGCATCATACACCAGGGGGAACCTACACCGTGCACATACAAAGAGAGCCTACACAGTACACCAGAGAGAGCCTACACCATGCACCGGGGAGAGCCAATGACATACATCAGACAGCCTACACCATGGACTAGGGATGGAGCCTACACCATGCACTCTGGCAGGGAACCTACACTGTGCAGCACAGAGAGCCTACACCGTGCAAACAGAGAGAGCCTACACCATGCACCAGGGAGAGCCAATGACATACATCAGACAGCCTACACCATGGACTAGGGATGGAGCCTACACCATGCACTCTGGCAGGGAACCTACACTGTGCAGCACAGAGAGCCTACACCGTGCAAACAGAGAGAGCCTACACTACACACAGAGAGAGCTTACATGGTACACACAGAGAGAGCTTACACCGTACACACAGAGAGAGCTTACACCGTACACACAGAGAGAGCTTACACCGTACACACAGAGAGGGCCTACACCGTACACACAGAGAGAGCCTACACCGTACACACAGAGAGAGATTACACCGTACACACAGAGAGGGCTTACACCGTACACACAGAGAGGGCCTACACCGTACACACAGAGAGAGCCTACACCGTACACACAGAGAGGGCCTACACCGTACACACAGAGAGAGCTTACACCGTACACACAGAGAGAGCTTACACCGTACACACAGAGAGGGCCTACACCGTACACACAGAGAGGGCCTAAACCGTACACAGAGAGAGAGCTTACACCGTACAGAGAGAGAGAGCCTACAGCATACACAGAGAGGGCCTACACCATACACACAGAGAGAGCCTACACCATACACACAGAGAGAGCCTGCACCGTGCACACAGAGAGAGCCTACACTGTCCACCAGGGAAAACCTACAGCATGTGCCAGTGAGAACCTACAGTGTACAGCAGGGAGAGCCTACAACGTACACAGAGAGAACCTACACTGTGAAACAGGGAAAACCTACACCATGCGCCAGGGAGAACCTACATTGTACAGCAGGGAGAGCCTACAACGTACACAGAGAGATAGCCTACACCATGCACCAGAGAGAGCCTACACCGTGCACACAGAGAGAACCTACATTGTACACCAGGGGGACTCTACACTGTGCACCAGGGAAAACCAACATCATGTGCCAGGGAGAGCCTATGTCATGCATCAGAAGGAGCCTGCACCGTGCACACACAGGGGTAGCCTACCCCGTGCACCAGAGAGAGAGCCCACACCATGGACTCAGACAGAGAGCCTACACAGTACACACACACAGAGACTACACTGTGCACCAGAGAGAGAGCCTACACCGTGCACACACAGAGAGCCTACACTGTGCACCAGAGAGAGAGCCTACACCGTGCACACACAGAGCCTACACCGTGCACACACAGAGAGCCTACACTGTGCACACACAGAGAGAGCCTACACCGTGCACACACAGAGGGCCTACACCGTGCACACACAGAGAGCCTACACTGTGCACCAGAGAGAGTGCCTACACCATGCACACACAGAGAGCTTACACCGTGCACACACAGACAGCCTACACTGTGCACAGAGAGAGAGCCTACACCGTGCGCAGAGAGAGAGCCAACACTGTGCACAGAGAGAGAGCCTACACTGTGCACAGAGAGAGAGCCAACACTGTGCACAGAGAGAGAGCCTACACTGTGCACAGAGAGAGAGCCTACACTGTGCACAGAGAGAGAGCCTACACCGTGCGCAGAGAGAGAGCCAACACTGTGCACAGAGAGAGAGCCTACACCGTGCACACACAGAGAGAGCCAACACTGTGCACAGAGAGAGAGCCTACACCGTGCGCAGAGAGAGAGCCTACACTGTGCACAGAGAGAGAGCCTACACCGTGCGCAGAGAGAGAGCCTACACCGTGCGCAGAGAGACAGCCTACACCGTGCGCAGAGAGACAGCCTACACTGTGCACAGAGAGAGAGCCTACACTGTGCACAGAGAGAGAGCCTACACCGTGCGCAGAGAGAGAGCCAACACTGTGCACAGAGAGAGAGCCTACACTGTGCACAGAGAGAGAGCCAACACTGTGCACAGAGAGAGAGCCTACACTGTGCACAGAGAGAGAGCCTACACCGTGCACACACAGAGAGCCTACACTGTGCACAGAGAGAGAGCCTACACCGTGCGCAGAGAGAGAGCCAACACTGTGCACAGAGAGAGAGCCTACACCGTGCACACACAGAGAGAGCCAACACTGTGCACAGAGAGAGAGCCTACACCGTGCGCAGAGAGAGAGCCTACACCGTGCGCAGAGAGACAGCCTACACCGTGCGCAGAGAGACAGCCTACACCGTGCGCAGAGTGACAGCCTACACTGTGCGCAGAGAGAGAGAGAGCTTACACCATGCACCCTGGGGAGCCTACACCATGCACCAAAGAGTGCCTACAGCGTGCAAACAGAGAGAGCCTACACCATGCACCAGGGAGAGCCAATGACATACATCAGACTGCCTACACCATGGACTAGGGATGGAGCCTACACCATGCACTCTGGCAGGGAACCTACACTGTGCAGCACAGAGAGCCTACACCGTGCAAACAGAGAGAGCCTACACTACACACAGAGAGAGCTTACATCGTACACACAGAGAGGGCCTACACCGTACACAGAGAGAAGGGCTAAACCGTACACACAGAGAGAGCCTACACCGTACACACAGAGAAGGCCTACACCGTACACACAGAGAAGGCCTACACCGTACACACAGAGAGAGCCTACACCATACACAGAGAGAGAGCCTACACCGTACACACAGAGAGAGCCTACACCGTACACACAGAGAGAGCCTACACCGTACAGAGAGAGAGAGCCTACACCGTACACACAGAGAGAGCCTACACTGTCCACCAGGGAAAACCTACAGCATGTGCCAGGGAGAACCTACATTGTACAGCAGGGAGAGCCTACAGTGTACACAGAGAGATAGCCTACACCGTTCTCCAGGGAGAGTCTGCATCATACACCAGGGGGAACCTACACCGTGCACACACAAAGAGAGCCTACACAGTACACACACAGAGAGAACCTACACCGTGCACCGGGGAGAGTCTGCATCATACAGCAGGGGGAACTTACACCGTGCTCCAGGGAGAGTCTGCATCATACACCAGGGGGAACCTACACCGTGCACACAGACAGAACCTACACCGTGCACACACAGAGAGCCTACACTGTGCACACACAGAGAGCCTACACTGTGCACACACAGAGAGCCTACACTGTACACACAGAGAGAGCCTACACCGTACACACAGAGAGGGCCTACACCGTGCGCAGAGAGGGCCTACACCGTGCGCAGAGAGGGCCTACACCGTACACACAGAGAGAGCCTACACCGTACACACAGAGAGGGCCTACACCGTGCGCAGAGAGGGCCTACACCGTGCGCAGAGAGGGCCTACACCGTGCGCAGTGAGAGAGCCTACACCATGCACACAGAGAGAGCTTACAGCGTGCACACATAGAGAGCCTACACCGTGCACACAGTGAGAGCCTACACCGTACACACAGAGTGAGCCTACACCATGAGAAAGATCCTACACCATACACAGACAGCCTTCACCGTACACACAGAGAGGGACTACACCGTACTCACAGTGAGAGCCTACACCAGGGGTGGGCAAACTTTTTGACTTGTGGGCCACAAAGGGTTCTACAATTTGACAGGGGGGCCGGACCAGGAGCAGATGGACGGAGTGTTTTGGTAATACACCTCATAAGAGAAAATAAAATATCATTGGATATGTAGAAAACATGTGCCTTAATTTCAATTGAAAATGAACAAATGCATTACAACAAAATATCCATCTTTGAAGTCCCATGGTATTTAGCTATTTATTGAAATGACTTTTAAAACACTGAAAATTAAATGAATAAAATACAGCTTTTTTTAATAGTAACAGTTATTATTTTAAAGCACTGAAAATTCTGTTATCCTTCAAGATATTATCATCATCACTCTCCTCCTGACTGTCTTTATTTCAAAAACGGTAGGAGATGCAGGTCTACTTGTCCTGCTCCTTCTTATTCAATTGTCCCCTGTGCCAAAACTCAACAACGACCAGTGTCACTGACAGAACAGTGACAGCGCGCCAGTATGCGGAGCGCGTTATTTGATCTGGAGTGCATTTTTTATTTTGAGAACGTACGTGCACCTGCGCACTACTCATGTCCATCACTTAACAGAAATGACATGTAACATGTAAGGCTTATTGAAAAAAATATTTTCAAATGCATTTTTTACATAACACAACGAAGAAACTTATTTTTAATTTCAGTGGGAACAGTGTTGTTGGTCTCCCTTTTTAGCCAGCGCATCAAAGTCTGGATTTAGTTTTGTTGTGGCGATTCTCAGGATGGATCTGAGGTGTTGGTCAGTTAACTTGGATCTGTGGCTGGCTTTGTTGATGTTCATGACGCTGAACGCCTGTTCACACAAATAGGTCGAGCCGAACAACGCCAGCATCTTCTGTGCCGTCCTCCGGAGGTTTGGAAACACCTTTTTACCAAGTGAAGCATAAAAGTCATTCAGTTTAAGAGAGTTGAACTTCTCTTTTAAGACGGGGTCAGACTGAAGGTCAATCAGTTCCAGCTGTAGCTCCTCTGGTGCTGTTTCAGGATCTTGTGACAGGGGACAGGCCACCAACTGAAGTGACTTGTCAATTTTTTCAAAATCAGAAAAGCGACGGCAGAATTCTCTGTGCAGCGCATCCAGTGACTCGCTGTATTTTTTCACATTTGCGCCGGCCTCTTCCAGCGTGGCTAGTGTGGGAAAATGAGTGAATAACTTATTCAAAATTTGCCTGGAGAAAAAAGCCAGCTTGGATTTAAAGGCTTTCACGTTTGTGTACATGTCATGCACAAACTGATCCTTCCCCTGTAGCTTCACGTTCAGTTCATTCATGTGTGAAAATATATCCACAGCAAACGCAAAGTCACAAAGCCAGCTCTTGTTGCTCAGCTCAGGAAATTCGTCGGCCTTCCTCAGTAACTCCAAAAATGCACCGATCTCCTCTTTGAGCTCCCATGCTCGTTAAAACACTTTGCCCAAACTTAACCAGCGGACACGGAAGTGATAAAGTAGGTCCTGGTGATCCGCATCAGTTTCCTCCAGGAACGTGATGAACTGACGGTGCTGAAGTCCCCTTGCACGTATAAAGTTGACAAGTTTTACGACAGGATTCACAACATGATTCAGCTGTAATACCGATTTACATAGAGATTCCTGGTGGATGATGCAGTGAAGGAAAATAACATCCTGGTCAGGATTTTCATCTTTCACTTTATTCTGTATTCTCCTCAGCAGGCCGACATTTTTCCCTGTCAAATTAGGAGATCCATCTGTGGTGACGTTGATAAGTTTACTCCAAGGGAGCTTCATATTTTCGATGACAGCAGACACCTGGTCATACAAGTCCTCTCCCCGTGTTTTTCCTTTCAGAGACTCCATTGTCAAAAACTCCTCCGTTATTTCAAAAGTATTGTTAATTCCGCGGATAAAAATGAGGAGCTGAGCAGTGTCTTTTACATCGTTGCTTTCATCCAGTGCTAATGAAATAACGTGAACGACTCTGCCTTTTTATTTAAGTCGCTGGTTATATCTTCACCTATCAGTTCCACACGGCGAGTCACTGTCCTGCGTGATAAACTGATTTTTTCAAATTTGTCTTTGCTCTCCGGACACAATACATCTGCTGTCTCCACCATACATTCTTTTAAAAACTCGCCTTCAGTCAGAGGCTTGCTGGCCTTTGCTAATTTGAATGACAGCATAAAACTCGCCTTGGTACTTGACTCATGAATGGCAGTTTGACGGTGAAAAATTTTTGTTGAGCCTGTAAATTAGCTGCCAACCTCTGAGCATTAGCTTCCTGTTCTTTGTTGACTGGTTGCTAGCATAGTTGGCATGTTTTGTGGCAAAGTGACGGCTGATATTATATTCTTTAAAAACCGCCACAGTCTCTTGGCATATCAGGCATACAGCAGTTGATCGGTGTTTGGTAAAAAGATATTTAGTTGTCCACTCCTTATTAAACACCCGACATTCTCTATCCACTTTTTTTTCTTAGCTCCACTCATCTTTACAGAAAGGGGTGAGAGGTCAAAGAGTAAAGCGCAAATGTGGAATAATACGCTGCACCTCAACAAAGGTCAATGTATATAGAGGTGCGTCATCTATTGGGAAAATGCCAGAATTGCAGGGAAAAAACGTTAACAAGATTTATTAAAATAATTTCATCAAGTTCTGCGGGCCGGATTAAAAAGCTTAACGGGCCGTAGTTTGCCCATACCTGGCCTACACCGTGCACACATAGAGGGCTGACACCCGTGCAAACAGAGAGAGAGCCTACACCATGCACAGAGAGAGAGCCTACACCGTACACACAGTGAGAGCCTACACCGTACACCATTGGGAGCCTGCACCGTAGACACAGAGAGGGACTACACCGTGCACACTGAGAGAGCCTACGACATACACCAGAGAGAGCCTACACCGTGTACACAGAGAGGGACTACACCTTACTCACAGTGAGAGCCAACACCATACACCATTGGGAGCCTGCACCGTAGACACAGAGAGGGACTACACCTTACTCACAGTGAGAGCCTACACCGTACACCATTGGGAGCCTGCACCGTGTGTCATAGCTTGGTATGGCAACTGCTCTGACCAGAACCACAATAAACTATGTCCCAGAGAGTTGCGGACACAGCTCAGCACATCATGGAAAGAGTCCACCCCTCCATGGACTCCATCTACTCTTCCCACTGCCATGGAAATCAGCCAGCATTGTCACAGTCCCCACCGCATCAGCATTCTCACTTTTCCCCCTCCCATAGGGCAGAAGATACAAAAGCCTGAAAACAGGTACCATTCGGCTCGAGGGCAGATTCTATCCCACTATTATAAGACTATTCAATGTGATAATTTGGTCTCTTGATCTCACAATCTACCTCATTATGACTTTGCACCTCCTGCACTTCACTTCCGCTGTATCTGTTACACTTTATTCTGCATCCTGTTATTGTTTTACCTTGGTCTGTCTGAAGGCACTGTGTCGTGATCTGATCAGTATGGTCAGTATTCAAGCTTTGCATCATACATGTGACAACAATAAACCAATTCCAGTGTTCCAACAACTTTTCAAATTGTGGTTACATTATGGTTTAGCCCAGAATCGGTGACTGGGCCCACATTTCCCCTTGCGGACCAGAGGGCTAAACTAGTCTCATTTTTTCGTGTTTCGGTCCTAAAACCCAATCGGTGGCCGATCCAAGCACCTCCTGAAAATCACAGCTGCAATCACTCTACCAACTCGTCCGGCAGCTAATTCCAGACAAGCTGCACGGAACAGAACAGCAAGAGCGACGCCAAGATCGAAAAAGGGACGGGGCTTCAGCTGAGAAGCGAGAAGAGGCCCGGTTGTGTGTGTGTGTGTTGGGGAGGGGGGACAGTGGCGGAGGGAGGAACGCGTTGAAAGAAAGATTGCATGGATTGGAGAAGTTTGCGTCCCCTGCAATTCAGAGTGGATCCAGCAGAGGGAGCAGAGCGCTGTGGGGGGCGCTGAGGAGCACTGTGCGGATGTCAGGACAGTGAGGAGGGAGAGGATGGAAACCTAGCGCCGTTCCTAGTTCACATCCTATAACCTGTACAGCGGATACTGAGAACGGGGTGCAAACAGACCATTCCAGTCCACACTATTAATAGTTCTGATTTAAATAATGACCTCACCCCTTCCTACCTCTGTGAGCCCCTTCAGGCATCACACTCTCCCGGTCTCGGTGACTCCCTCTGGCCGGTACACCCCTCCCCACTAGTGTGACCCCCTCCCTCCCATCTAGCCAGTACACCCTTTCCCTATCTCCTGTCTCTGTGAGCCTAACCCCCTCCCCCGGCCACCACATTGTGCCCAATCTCCTGTCTCTGTGACCCCCTCCGACCACTACCCCCTGCCGTCTCCTGTCACCGTGAGCCTTCACTTCCAACTCTCTATGATGTTCTGATTCAGCCTCCAACTGCCCTGAATCCCGTTTTCAAGTTCCCTCTCCTCCGCTCCCTCCTCATTTCAGAAACACCTGCACCTCTGGTTCTCTGGCCCAGATCTTGGCACACAAATATATATATATACACACACACATACAAACACATAAATACATGTGTATCTCACGACCTCACTCACACTCCCTCTGAGACCTCTGGGCTGTGACGACTGTTTGCGAACTCCACCAGCCATGTGTTACTGCGGAGGTGTGTGTATAGTTCTCTGTGGACAGGAGAAAGCCCCATGTCCTTTCCTGCAGGAGGGATGGTCTCACTGGGAGCGGCTTTAACTTTGAGGGTCTACAGCTGTGACCGAGATGAGCCCCCCGTCAGTACAGACCCCTCAGACACATTCTCCCAGCTTCTGTCGCCACTCTGCCCATCAGCTCTCAGGGTCTCTCCTCCCTCTCACTGTCCTTTTTAACTGCCCCTCCTTTCTGCACTCATCCCTCCCTCATTCGTTCCTCTCTCCTCCCCCTCATTTCCTACAATGCCCTTCCTGTCCCTCGGAAGGGATCCTCCACTTTCCCTCTCCCCCAAAGAATCCCTACCCTATTCTGAGGGAGCTCCTCTCTCATACAGTTCTGGAGTCTCTGCACTCCTCCACTGTCCTCAGGCTGAGCAGAGAATCCCTCACCTTTTACTTCCCACCCCACCTAACCGCCACTTAGAGGGAGTGGGAAGGAGAGGGGATGGAGGGGTGGCAAGGGAGAGAGGGGGCAGATGAGCGAGAGGGAGAGGGGAGCAGGAAAGAGAGACAGAGAGGAAAGGAGAGAGAAAAGAAAAGGTGGCAGGAGAGAGAAAAAGAGGAGGAAAGAGAGAGAAAGAATTGTTTCTTGGGAGAGATCCCTCCCCCCCCCCCCCCCCCCCCCCCCCAATTCTGAGCTTGCCTGATATACGGGAGAGGATATGAGGTAAGTTCTCCTCATTTATGTTAAATGATGACCTTGTATTTATCATCATATCTCCTGGTTCTGCGCTGCCAAAAAAGGTGCTGCAGAGAGAGACAAATTATCACCTGGTCTAGTGTGCTGGCTTAACCTTGCATCGTTAATGAAGAAACTCTACAATCTCAGAGCTGAACGAATAACCCTTTATTTAATAACGGTATCCCTTAGTCCTGATTATCAGATTCGCCAGGGATTAAAGATTCTCCTTATCTTAAAAAGGCAAGTGTTCCCTGGTTGTGGAGTGTCTAGTGTGTACCTTCAAGAGAGATTTCACAATAAATCCACTGCAGATTGGCCACCCTTTACTGTGTAACAGTATCCCCCAGGTCTGGAGTGTCTAACATTCAAACGGAGGGGGGGGGGGAAGAGAAGGTGGGAGGGGGAGGGAGTAGGTGGGAGGGGAGAGGGGGAGGGAGAAGGTGAGAGGGAGGGAGTAGGTGGGAGAGGAGAGGGGGAGGAAGGTGGGAGAGGAGAGGGGGAGGGGGAAGGAGAAAGGTGAGAGGGGAGAGGGGAGGAAGGTGGGAGAGGAGAGGGAAGGGAGAAGTTGGGAGGGGGAGAGGAGGAGGGAGAAAGTGGGAGAGGAGAGCAGGAGGGGTGATGGTGGGAGGGGAGGGAGAATGTGGGAGGGGATTGAGGGGGAGGGAGAATGTGGGAGGGGATTGAGGGGGAGGAAGGAGGAGGGACACAGAAAGGGGGGATAGGGGATAGAGATAAATAATACACCTTGCTTCTGTTTTAAATGGATTTCATATCCGGCTTCATAGTCCGTGTCCTTCACAGTGGGGTGCCCTCGACCCGGCAAAGAGATTCCTTGTTATTTATCAGCGTCCTCTGGATATGAGCTGCGTTACTGTCAGAAATCCTCTCCGAGGTGGGGGGAGGGGGGTTTGGGGTTTCAAAACTCGTCTCTATTTACACGGGCGCCTGTTTATTGCAGAGCAGGGAATTGTCACCCCACCGCGTGTTAAATTGATTAGTACCTACACTGCCCCCTTGATCTGGCATCTGAAGAAGAGAATTTTCTGCCATCGGTGCTTTAAATGAACGGCCCTTGTGTGATTTAACAGACTCCTCTGGTGTTAACGATTTAAGAAGAGAATTGTCAGCGATCTGATTCTTATTTGAATGACCCTTTCTGATTTAACCGTCTCAGTCAGATGTTCAATCATCTCTGCATAAGTGTCAATCCCCTCCTCCCCCCTCACACAGAAGCCTGGTATTAGGACACACTGAATGATAACTCACCCCAAAACAAGCAAAGACTGGCGTAGAGTAAAATCTTTTTAAGAGAATCCATTGTAGACCCGGCAGCCGGTAAGGTTCAATGATAAATCCTTGCTGCAAGATTACTGCCTCAACAGCCACATGGTGCGTTCTTTTATCCCGTAAAACTCCACGAACCAAAGCATGAAAGGCCCCGGCAATAGCACGGAGGCCGGGCCGGCCGTTTTGGAGAGATCTCACATCTGCCGTCAAAGGAGTTCTTAAATCTTGAGCAGGTATTTATAGAAACGGCCGAGTGCAGGAGCCGGAGACGGGTTGCGTTCCGGGTGAGAGCGGCGGGCGAGAAGAGCGCTGCGGATGTGTGGTGCAGTGCGAGAGAGGGAAGGAGGGGGCTGTGGGAGAGAGAGGAAGAGAGAGAGAGAGAGGGCGAGAGAGAGAGAGGAGATGGAGAAGGGGGAGAAAGAGATGGAAAGAGGATAGGGGGAACGAGGGAAGGAGGACAAATAGAAAAAATGGGAAAGGCAGGAGAGGAGAAACGGGGAGGAGTGTGGAGAGAAGGGAGGGGTGAGTGGGGTAAAGTAGAGGGAGTGTGGCAAATAAGGGGAGGGAGGAGGAGAAGGAGGGAGGGGCGGGAGAGGGGACGGGAGCGGAGGTATGAGGGTGGTGTGGTGAGAAGGGAGGGAGAGCAGAGGAGCCTTGCTGAGGGGAGGAGGTGAAAAGGGATGAGGAGCAGAGGGAGGGGTGGCAAAGAGGGTGTAGAAGGAAGAGAGGAAGAAGTGGACAAGGACAGGGGCAAGGAGAGACCAGGATGCGGAGAGGAGGCAATGAAAGGAGGGGGGAGAGGAGGGAGGGGACAGAAGGGGCAGAGAGAGAGAGAGAGGTGGGAGGGTTGAGTAGGGATGGGGAAGGAGAGTGATCTTTGAAGCCTGTGTAATGTGAGGAGGGAGATGGGGGAGAGAATGAAGGGAGGGGGAGAGAGAAGGAAAAATTGAGGGATAGAGGGAGAGAGAGTGGGGTGGGGAGGTGGTGGAGGAGGAGGGAGAGAGAGGGTGGAGTATGATGGGAAGGAGAGAGCGAATGTGGAAGACTAAGAGAGCAGGGAGAGGGTAGAAAATGAGGAGGGCTTTGGGAAGAAAGAGAGAGTTAGAGAGAGGATGGTGAGGACACAGCAAGGAAAGAGGGCAGAGGAGTGGGACAGTGTCTGAGGGGGAGAAGAGGATGGCTAGAGAGTAGGGAGCAGAGTGTGGAGGAGGGGTGAGGGAGAAGGATAGGGAAGAAAAGAGGGAGGGATCTGGGGATACAGAAGGATGATGCAGAATTGAGGTGAGGGAGTGGATTGAGGGAAGGGAGTGGATTGGGGGTAGGGATAGAGAAGGGAGGGAGTGTGAGAGAGGAGAAAGTTGGGGCAATAGGAGGCAATGAGAAGGTGTAGAGAGGAGAGGAGAAAAGGGATGGGTGCAAGGGGGCTTGGGAGTCTCAGTGCTGGACCCTTTAAAATTATCTTGCAAGTCAGTGGTAAAGAAGGCAACCACAATGTTAGCATTTATTTTGAGAGGACTAGAATATAAAAGCAAGGATATAATGCCAAAGATTTATAAGGCACTGGTCATACTGCAGGCTATTCAGAACAGTTTTGGGCCCCTTATCTAAGAAAGGATGTGCTGCCATTGGAGAGGAGGTTCATGAGAATGATCCCGGGAATGAAAGGAATGATCCCGGGAATGAAAGGGTTAATGCATGTGAAGCATTTGTTGGCTCTGGGCCTGTATTTGCTGGAGATTACAAGAATGAGGGGAAATCTCATTGAGACCTAGCAAATATTGAAAGGCCTAGATAGTGTGGAAGTGGAGAGGATGCTTCCTTTAGTGAGGGAGTCTAGGACCAGAGGGCACAGCCTCAGAATAGGACACCCCTTTTAGAATCCCTTTAGCCAAAGGCTGGTGAATCTGTGGATTTCACTGCCACAGGCGGCTGTGGAGGTAAAGTCATTAAGTATAATTAAAGTGAAGATTTTTGATTAGAAAGGGCATCAAAGGTTATGGGGGGGAAAGCAGAAGAATTGGTTTGAGGGTGAAAATATGAACATGACAGAGCTGACTCAGACGGCTGAATGGCCTGATTCTGGTGCCATG